>NC_054699.1:30389016-30689016 GCF_016097555.1 Gigantopelta aegis
AATTATTGTGTCACTATGTAGGTTACCAAAGGTCAAAAGGTCACAGATTTCAGACAATGCTTAAAATCTGACATATAAGCATTTATTTGATTAGTACTCTCTTAATATTCAATTATTTTTGTGTTAACAACTTGAAAACTGTAGGGGACACATCTCGCAACAAATCCGAAGTGTTAGTGTTCATTTATTTTGCAAAGTAGTGTTTGTGTTACAAATGGAAAAAGGTCGTATTTTTAACGTTAACAAAAATGTAGCTGTAGCTAAGGGGAAATAAAAATGGTCATATCATTAAACCAGATCAGTGTCTACCAAGCTGACATTCCACATATTGATATTAGTGAGAGGTATACGTACACCAGTGAAATATCCAATTGAGGTCAATAAGTAGGTCATTAGAGGTCAAAAGGTCACGGATTTCAGGCGACGCTCAAAATCATACACCTAATCAAGTATTTGATTTGTATGCTAACAACTTAAAAACTGTAATATAGATACCTTACAGCACGTGCAAGACATCAGTGTGCATTAATGTTTTTAAAGTTGGTTTGGTAGCTTTGAGAGAACTATGAATGGTTGTAACAATACACCATATCAGTATATACTAGAAAATGAACATTCCAATTGTTTATATTGGTGTTAACCATAGACACAGAGAGAGAGAGAGAGAGCGAGAAGAGAGAGAGAGAGAGAGAGAGAGAGAGAGAGAGAGAGAGAAAGAGAGAGAGAGAGAGAGAGAGAGAGGAGCAATAGAGCACAACACAGACACATGTAAAATATCTTGGTTCACCAGAGGTTAATATTTAATCACTGTTGCTATACTTGATATTTCTTTACTGTCACTACAGCTGTCATCGTAATTGTCATCATCACTGCCTTCCTCTTCGTTGTCTGTGTTGTATTGGACCTCTTGTAGGATATCAGCCAATGTAGGTGGCAGGATTTCCCCATCACACCACTTTGGTTCCAGCCTTTCTCCATGTCCATGAGCGGCAATTCACCATTATTGTTTATGGGTTGAGGAATATCTGGTTTGGGTGTATGGGCTCTCTTCCAAATCCCTATTTCATAGTTTACCCTTTTGTGTTCACGTAGGCAAACGTATGGCGGTGGTAATGTTGACAGGTCAACATTTTTCCTGGAGTCGAGTTTGCTTCCTGTCCGCCCACACTTTGACATTAACACAGAGAAACGAAGGTCATCCGCTTTGGTGGTGGATGTCATCCGATAGATCCTGCAAGTAAATGCTTCTAAGCTAAGTAAACGATCCTCAGTGACTTTCCAGGACTCGCCAAGCTTCTGAAATACTTCTTAATATTTTGGTTTTGTCTGAATAAGTTTTATTGGCTTTACTTTACCAATTCCTTTAAATGCTCTCGTTGTGTCACATCTGGTGAATGCACGAAGTCTTAAAAGAGCGGTGCAATAAACTGGAGTAAAATCATCAGCTAAATTTGAAATGTCCTGTAGCTTTCATTTGTTACCAGAGCCAGTATCGAACAAGTTATGTGTCTTTAAATCTGATGCCTAGCAGAGCAGAATGAAAAAATATATCACTATCTGAACTTCTGACACGCACAAAGTCAAAGTTCTTTTTCTCAGCATATTTCCAGTACAGAATCACCCTTGTGTCAGTTTCTTCTTGGTCAGACTCTAACATGGGTACTTCTGACATGAGGACAGTTTGCCCATCAGTATATATCAAGCTATATGCTTTAATTTCACAAATAGTGATGACCTCCTTATTGTGCAGTTTTGAGCTGAACTCATTACATCCCTGTGACACAAGGGTGACTCTGTACTGCAGATATGCAGAGAAAAAGAACTTTGACTTTTAGAAGCTTGGCGAGTCCTGGCAAGTCACTGAGGATCTTTTGCTTAGCTTAGAAGCATTTACTTGCAGGATGTATCAGATGACATCCACTACCAAAGTGGATGACCTTCGTCTGTCTAAATAATTCAATTAAATGCTTATATGTCAGATTTTAAGCATTGCCTGAAATCTGTGACCTTTTGACCATTGGTGATCTACATAGTGACACAATAATTATAATATACATACCGACGAACAGGGGCCACCAATACCAATATTGGGTTTAAGTAAAGTAGGGATTTGGAAGAGAGACCATACACCCAAACCTGGTACTCCTGAACCCACAGACAATAATGGGTGGATTGCCGCTGGTGGACATGGAGAAAGGTTGGAACCAAAGTGGTGTGATGGGGAAATCCTGCCACCTACATTGGCTGATATCCTACATGAGGTCCAATAAAACACAGACAACGAAGAGGAAGGCAGTGATCATGACAATGATGATGACAGCTGTAGTTACAGTAAAGAAGTATCAAGTAGTGATAGCGACAGTGATTAATTATTAATCTCTGGTGAACCAAGATATTTTACAGGTGTATCTGTGCTGTACTCTACTGCCACCCCCACCCCCACTCTCTCTCTCTCTCTCTCTCTCTCTCTCTCTCTCTCTCTCTCTCTCTCTCTCTCCTCTCTCTCTCTCTGTGTTTACAAGTGTGTGTGGTGGAACCAAGGAATATTGTGTCATGTGTTTGTGTGCTGTGCTCTATTGCCTCCTCTCCTCTCTCTCTCTCTCTCTCTCTCCTCTCTCTCAGCCTCTTCATCTCTCTCTCTCTCTCTCTCTCTGTCTATGGTTAACACCAATATAAACAATTGGAATGTTCATTTTCTAGTATATACTGATATGGTTTATTGTTACAACCATTCGTAGTTCTCTCAAAGCATGACAGTATTTTTATTTTATTTGTTTGCTAATGTCATGCAAACCAAGTTTAAAAACATTAATGAACACTGATGTCTTGTACGTGCTGTAAGATATCTAACTTACAGTTTCTAAGTTGTTAGCATACAAATCAAATACTTGATTAGGTGTATGATTTTGAGCGTCGCCTGAAATCCGTGACCTTTTGACCTCTAATGACCTACTTATTGACCTCAATTGGATATTTCACTGGTGTACGTATACTTCTCACTAATATCAATATGTGGAATGTCAGCTTGGTAGACACTGATCTGGTTTAATGATATGACCATTTTTATTTCCCCTTAGCTACAGCTACATTTTTGTTAACGTTAAAAATACGACCTTTTTCCATTTGTCACGCAAACACTACTTTGCAAAATAAATGAACACTAACACTTCGGATTTGTTGCAAGATATATCCCCTACAGTTTTCAAGTTGTTAACACAAAAATAATTGAATATTAAGAGAGTACTAATCAAATAAATGCTTATATGTCAGATTTTAAGCATTGTCTGAAATCTGTGACCTTTTGACCTTTGGTGACCTACATAGTGACACAATAATTATAATATACATACCAACGAACAGAGGCCACCAATACCAATATCTTGAGTGACCACAGAGTATTCTCTGTCAATTTAAACCTAAGTTATGTCCATTTTTGTTATCCCTACCCCATAATTCTAATTCCAAAAATCTTGCGTCATGGTTCACTTTAACCCCTCCAAAACCATAGTGCGTCCCTGTTTATCCAATGTTAACATTCATAATCCTAAAATATAGGTCCGAAACTGTTAGAAAAACATAGTTTAATCAATTCGTGGGGTGGGGTGGGGGGGGGTGTGTGTGTGCAAGGTGGGCCCCTTCAGCCCACGGTCTACTTGCGTCGCAAGATAGAACCACCTCGGTGGATCCATTCAATTGATTGGTTTTTTCTCTCGTTCCAACCAGTGCACCACAACTGGTCAAAGGCCGTGGTATGTATTTTCCTGTCTGTGGGAAAGTGCATATAAAAGATCACTTGCTGCATTAGAAAAAAATGTAGTGGGTGTCCTCTGATGACTAAATATCACAATTACCAAATGTTTGACATCCAATAGCCGATTAATAATTAAATCAATGTGCTCTAATGGTGTCGTTAAACACAACACACTTTAACAGAGATCGTGGCCACGGGGATAGATCCTACAAAATGCCACTTTGATCTAAAGCTGATATCTATGTAATCAATCTGATTGAAATCAAAACTACTGGTCAACTGGTAATGGTTTATACCCCGTGGAGCTGATGTTAATCAAACTGCCTAGTTAATATCAGGCGGTGTTTTATTTACACATGAAAACAAACCCAAACGTCAGAATACTTTCATCAATTTCACAATTTGAATTGTAATAACCATTACAATTAACATTTTCCACTACAATCGATTATAGATTTTATAATCGAGAATCACATCGGCACAGTCCAACCGATCAACTATCGATTTTTAATCAATTATTGGAACATCACTAGTACTGATAAAAAATATAAAAAATCAAACACTTACCTCAATCGATAGATTCACTCACTGCTTCAAGAACAGCACAGTAGCTTAGTAACTTAGCAGACTTAGTAAGGTCTCACTACACAGATCACTTCCGGGTGACAGTTCATTCATCACGGCCACTATAGTTCCTAATTGGGACACATGTTATGGGTCACATATTCACTTCTAGCAAATGGTGAAGAATTAAAACAATATGTATGTTTAATGGTAAGCCTTCTGGCTGTATTTTGCCCATGTTATTTTGTAATATTGTGCATCGACCTTTTGGGACATGGGTATATAGCGCAAGTGACAGCCGGAGTGAATCGGTTAATGAACCACCTATTCGGACCGGTACTACAGCCAGATGCGGTCATATAGCAAAAAACTGAGACGGAAATGTTCTCAATTTTGGAGTGAAAATAAATGCTTATATAATGTATGTTTGCAATGGTGTATGTTGTTAGTGCCAACGAGAACCCGTTCTATGGGCAATCTTCGCTTGAAGTTGGGCAGTTTAACATAGGTTTCAATGGCAGATGACATCTGTGTAGTGAGACCTAACTTAGCAGACTTAGTAACTTAACAGATCGAGGTAGAATTAGATCCATGCACATTTTACATTTATACACATTTAAAATAAATACGATTATAAATGTCAAACAGCAATTCTGTTGGCACATTTCTGAAGTTAAATTGTATTCAAGAGAATGTACGCAGTATCGCTTTGACATCTATAAGCGTATTAAAACGTCATCGTATTGTTGGCGTCACGTTAATAATAATAAAATTCCGGCATTTTTCGTAACTTCGCGGAAAATGTCGATAGACTATTGGAACGTGTGTAGACTGTAGATTTGGCAGGCATACATGTGTTACAATTTACAAGATACAGAGCGGATTCAGGGGGTGTAAGAGAGTTCCCGTGACAACCCCCACCCCAACTCGTTTGATGTATTCTTTTTAAAAATGGCATAGGCTGCATGAAAAAAAAAAAACAAAACTAACTTAAAGCTGCAGGCCCTGGAATATTTTTATTATTTAAGTATTTAGAATGGATGATCCAGTTCTGTTTGGTACATATAAGGTCCATCACATCGCTATAGTTTCGCAATGCTCGCTTATCTACACTATTTAAGTCAACTACAAACTAATGGCCAGCTTTGATTTTCTTCATTTAGCTGAGACTTTACGTGATTTGCATAGGCGCCGAGCTTCTCACGTGATTTTGAACAAATTTAACCGGCCGCGGTGGCGTCGTGGCAGGCCATCGGTCTACAGGCTGGTAGGTACTGGGTTCGGATCCCAGTTGAGGCATGGGGATTTTTAATCCAGATACCGACTCCAAACCCTGAGTGAGTGCTCCGCAAGGCTCAATGGGTAGGTGTAAACCACTTGCACCGACCAGTGATCCATAGCTGGTTCAACAAATGCCATGGTTTGTGCTATCCTGCCTGTGGGAAGCGCAAATAAAAGATCCCTTGCTGCCAATCGGAAGAGTAGCCCATGCAGTGGCGACAGCGGGTTTCCTCTCAAAAAATCTGTGTGGTCCTTAACCATATGTCTGACGCCATATAACCGTAAATAAAATGTGTTGAGTGCGTCGTTAAATAAAACATTTCTTTCTTTCTTTCTTGAACAAATTTAACTGTCTTGATTGAGGGGTCGTCTCATATCTCCAAAATATATTTATATCCATAGAAGTATGGTACATCTTTTCAGGGGTCGGTGGGGGATGTGCCTTGAACTTTTGACAGTGACCAACGTTTGGCATACGCGTTACATATAAGGGGGTGTTAATAATTACGTAACGCTCTAGAGGTAGAGGAAGAGGGTGTTGTGTTCCATTTACGTAACATTTATCAAGACTATATGTTATTTCTATTCATTACTTAGACCTAAAAAGGTGGGGTTTTTTGGAAATGTGCGGTCGGTCTAGGATCGATCCCCGTCGGCAGGCTCGTTCCAGCCAGTGCGCCATGACTGGTTTATAAAAGGCCATGGTATGTGATATCCTGTCTGTGGGATGGTATATATAAACGATCCCTTGCTAAAAAAAAAGGCGCGTGTGCAGGCATTTCAGCGGGTTTGGGGGTTATAGTCTGTGTTGAGCGAAGTTTATATGGGGCAATGCTCCCCCAGAAAATATAGTTCAGTTTGTTATAGCTTCGGCAGGGTTTTGACCCCAAATACTCTCCCCTTGCACATGCACCCGTTTCTTCTTAAATCAATATGCTCTAACACTGATGTTGTTAAACAAAATAAACTAACTTTGCCCTTTCCAAACGAAATAATATTTATTTGAATTCGTCGATTTTAACACACGTAAAATTAAGAAGTAAAAACGTTTCATGTCTAATTTAGTATATTTTATAAAAAAAATATTATACAATGTGTTACTAGTATACAAACTAAACTTTGAAAGTTCTGCTAACACTTTATAAAATATCAATTCTGAAATAGGAAGGTACGACTGTCGATAATACGTTGTCAAGATCAAACAGGTTTTAACGAAAGACTCTAGTACCATATCCTCAACCGAACGTTCTTCGTACAGCGCAAGATTTCTCATTTCATTTTTTGAGACGAACCCTACAATTTCAAATCCGCAAACGCACGTGTCAACTGAAACTGACAACATGCTGTCGTGTGTGCTTTGCCGAGCAATGACGGCATAGGCGACAAATCGAGCGTATACTTTTGACGTTCTCCGTTCATAGCGAACACACACGAGTTTTTTAAAAGTACATCTGAGCTTGTATTTAATATTTGTACATGATGTTACATTATGGTAACCAGAGATTGTAACTTTAAGATATTTATATTTTAATTCAACTTCCCATTAGCATAAGTCACATTATATGATTTATATATAATTTTACAAAATAATGTTCCAAACAGAACAGTATATCATATAGGCGCGGATCCGGGTGGTGAGTGACAAGAAAAATAGTAACATACAACTTCCATTTAAGTAGTTGCATGTAGACCAGCCCCTTTCCCCCATCAGCCATTGCAAAAATGTTCGCTCCCTTCAGCAAACTCAGTTACCCTTTTCATAATTTTGTGATAGGCCTACCCCTTACAAACCAATCTGGTCTTTGTTGTTGTTATTGTTGTTGTTGTTATTGGTGGTGGTGGTGGTGGGTTTTTTTGGAAGTGGTGGCGTGGGTTGTTATTATTATTTAACTTTTAATTCCCTTGTATTGTTTTTAATGCTAAAAAGGGTACCGTTTTCGCCAATACACTGAGGTGCCGTTACATAGCCAAATTGGTTCTGTTTTCGCCAACGAAAACGGTTCCGCTTTGGTAATGGTGCCGTTTTAGCCTGATCCCAATTAATTTATGAGCAATAAAATTATGGAATTTAACCATTATAATGCATCTAAAAAAACACACCCAAAAAACCCCAAACAAACAAGCAAACAAACAAACAAACAAAAACAAAACATTATTAATAAAACAAAATATTTTTATTTCTCTAGAAATTTGTGCTATTAAATTTATTTATTTAAAAACAAACAAAAAACCCAAAACAACCAAACAAGTAGTGGACATATAATGCACTGAATGCAGTTAAAGGGAGGAAGAGAGGGTTGAATTACGCTGTTGTGGGGCTGGGCGTCTTATACTGAATAATGGAATTTTTATGCCACGATCTAAACTTTAGTCACATGGACATTTAATATATTACAAAATAATAAAACATTAAATTAAAAATTAAATAAAGAAAGAAAGAAAGAAAGAAAATGAACAAAGGACGAGGACAAGGACAAGATTGTTTAACGTGCATATTCCGAGCAAGCTGTTGTAGCTCCTCCGTACTGACAGGAATGAACAAAGGGAGAATACTGCTATTTATTCACTATAACAACTTTTGGTCTTACTTCCCTTTATATGTCACATGATCATCCAAGATGGTGACGGTTTGGTGTCAGACGGCATCCTTCAGTAGGATGTTTTCTGTTTTATTGATATTTGGTAAGATTTGTCAGTTAACAGATGCTTTTAGAGCTTGATTTTGATGTTGATGTGTATTTTATACAAAGTTAAAGACTGAATAATCTGTCTTTATATCAATATTTTAATGCCTCATGTTGCACGAGTGTAGTTATGTTAATAAGAAGTCACTGATGACTGAAGTGATCATGTGTGACTGTGTCATTATACGGAAATAAAATGTTTGTCCCAAAACACTATTTTAGATTAAAACTAGATTGGTTAAAACTGCATTATCAGTTGACTTTTGTCTTCTTGTATAATTTTCATCATAAATTAACATTAAAAGATTTCAAATCGGTGTATTTTGTTTGCCAATCATGCCAAATGGCGATACAAAGTGAAAGAAAAGCTTGGTTACCGTAAATCGAAGACTTACCATCTACCACTTATTTTACTCCTCAGTTTCTGGCTTAAAATTATGCTGCAATACAACGTGACTTATATTCTCACCCAGTTGAGTCGTTGTCTATTAAGTCGTGCCATTTGGGATTTCCCCCCATTTTAAAGTAATACGCCACCTACCGTTTGTTTACGTTCCAAGTCTCACAGTAAGATGTGTAGACAGTCAAGTAGCTAAGAAATTTTAAGTATATATCCAGTTCTTTGTTACATTTTATCTTAAAAATTAGTTTTTCTACACATGGACCAAAATAGGTCAAACACACATGACCTGTATGCCAATTAAAACTATTGTAGTTTTCTTAATTTATGGCGATCATGCCCAAAATATATTTCAAAGTGTTGTCTGCATGTGCATGTTTATTTTTACCTATTAGTGAATGACATCAGTAAAAATATGAGGTCACACGTCAATAGTTTTTCCATGCAAGCAAATAATGGCGCTAAAATTTAAAAACGTAAACTAGGATGTAGATCAATAGAGTTTTACATTAAAAATATGGCTATTACTACAATATGTGTAGTAATTATTATATTTGAATAAATATTTTAAAAATATTTAGATAAAAAATACAATTAGAAAACCAAAACTATTTAAAAAAACAAAAAAGTTTGTCCCACCTTATCTTGCAAGTAGGGGTGTGACGAATACACATGGTGGCGAATACGATACATATCACGAATATGAGGTGACAAATACGAATATGTATTCACATCCATGAATACACATTACACAAGTAAAAAGCCACTGAAAGTCCCGAAAGTTAACGGAAATAGCCGAAGTATGGTGCGCGTTTCATAACGCGAATGTTTACGAACGTTTTCCTTTGTTTCTGTGGGGCTGTTTGACTCTGTTTGTTGTTGTTGTTAGTTTTCTGTTTGCTGGGTTTTTTTCTGTTCAATTAAGCAGTATATTGTTTGCCGCGAGCGTTCGAATTCGAAAATATCGAAAGATAACTACTCAATAGCTGTGAACAAAATTCACTGCAACAATCCTACAATCACTTTTTCGCGCAAAACATTTTAAAAGCCTCATACGGGAACCAAAATAGTAACAAGTTAAAATATGTATATGTTATTATCTGAATTTTAAAATATACCATGGCCTTTGCAAACATAAATGTACAAATTGTACATATTTTAAAAAATATTCTTAAGTGCTTTGATAACAATTCACCCTTTTCCATTTGTGCAAACCGAAACCGTATATACATTGTATAATGTAGACCGAAGTTATGGATTACCGGTAAATTAATTTTATTTTGAATATCAAATACTAGTATATATTTTTAAGGCCATTTTGGTTTTTGGTATCTAGTATTAATCAATTTATATCCATATTTGAATTGCTAATATGCCACAGTTCTCGTTAAGAATTATACAAATATATTTTGCTTTGAGCTGCCATTTAAACGTTAGAATATTGGTTCAACATTATTGACGCTGCACTGCGTAGAATGCATAAATTAACGAAGTACACTCGCCCATGTCTCGTATTAGGCTGGTTGAACGAGACTATGCGACGTCATACAGTGTTTTGACAGAAGCACAGTCAAGCTGCATGTAGAGTACCAGTCCAACGCATGGAATAAAAAAAAAAAAAAGGACCGGTCTATGAGTCTGACTATGCGGTTGACCTAATATAAAAAAGGACAATAAAAACTATTGAATCGTTATTGCGTTTTGGTTAGTATGAATTAGAAACATAAATTATACAGTAAACATTATATATAAGTATTCGTGTATTCGGTTCAGCTTGTGACGGATACGAATGCAACTACGATACAGATCGCTGTTCGGTGCACCGAATATTCGAGTATATCGTTACACCCCTACTTGCAAGCAATATTTTAAACACAATGCAGCAATCTGCTGACTGCTAAATCAATAATTAAAAAAATAAAAACAGTTTCTTTTTTATTTATTTCTTCAAGATCTAAATTCAATTTAGCAAGTTACAGCTATATACTTGAAAATAGTAAATAACATGACTCAATAGCGTTACTGTTTTTTGTTCAGTGAGCAGGATAGACTGATTGTAAGCACGTATGTACTTCTGATTGCATCATATATATATATACATATTTATATATATGTTGTTGGCTTGCAGGGATTTTGTCAGTCGGTTCTGCAGTTCAGCAGCTTGTGGTCATGCATGCTCCGAAGTATGTCACCTTTCAACAGCAGACGGCGGACCTACAGACAAGTCAGCTGCCTGGGATGGTAGCAAACACTCTTGGAGTTGGTGCACATAAGGTAAGATCACAGTTGTGGTAATATGGGTTGGTGTGTTCTCTAGGGCAGTCGGTCTTTGTTTTTTTTCATAATTAAGGACATTGGTCATGGGTAGGTTTTTTGGTGGGATGATGTAGTTCAGTGGTAGAATGCTTGCCTGTTGTTTGATGGGTTGCAAGGTGGATGGACCATCCTATATAACTAGTGTAACTTGGTTGGTACATCAAAAAAGGCACATCAGGATAAATATTTCTTTTGAAAATAGTTTGGAAATTTAACTCTTGTGTGTGTGTGTGTGTGGGGGGGGGGGGGGTGATGTTAAACTGAGGAAGATCATGACAGGGCTAGCTATGGCACTCGCCAAATTTGCCAGTTGCTATTTTTGAAAACAGTTGGCAAATTTTATTTTAGTTTGGCAAAATAATTTGGTGTAATAATTGAATTTTTTTACAAAAATAGCTGTTTATTTTTGCCAGTTTTGAAGTTTAATAAATAATTTGGCAAAATATTTTGCTCACCCAGCACTAGTGCTGCATGAACAAATCAACTTGTTCAAATTTCATAAAATAATAAAAATAATAACTGTAAATATTGCTACCATTATCTGTAGACCCAACCTCATCATCGGATTCATCAAGTAACCAAACTACTTTTTGCACAATCAAATTTTTTTATTGGTATTTTTGCACTTTCGTATCATCCGCCATTTTGTTTACATCACTGCCTAGAAATTAATGCTATTAACTGTATCATACTTTTTGTTAAATCAGTGACCGTTACAAATACATTTGCACACAATGTAGTTCAATAAAATGTTAAGATTCACAACACTATTAAAATGACACAGCTGTCACTTTCCTCACAAAATGGTAAGCAACATTTACTTGACACCCAATAACCTTTGTTTCTATCTTTGTGGAGGGCTAGCTCTGGCACTCGCCAGATTCACCAATTGCGAAGTTTTAAAGCAGTTGGCGAATTTTATTTTAATTTGGCGAAATAATTTCATTTAATAATTGAATTTTTTTTAGAAAATAATTTGATTTTTGCAGTTTTTGAAGTTTAGTGGACAATTTGGCAAAATATTTTGCTCACCCAGAGCTAGCTCAGTTTGTGTGTGTGGCGGTAATCACTGTTTCGTTATTTTGTGCAGGATATTGGCTGGCAAGGCATGCTTCACAGCTCTGTTTTCAAGAGACCCAAAGCCAACGTGATGCTCACCGTGGAGATCCCTCCAGCTCTTGCAGACAAGCCACTCGCTCTCAATAACATGGCAAAGTTTCCCGTCATGGACGTGAGTTCTGTGTAGACATTTTGACCGTCTTTATAAACTAGATTTACTGTAACCAGCAGGAGCAGAGATTGTTAATTCCCTACCGGTCCTACTATAGGTTTTCTTTCTGCCCATCTGTCCCACATGTAGTTTTTTGGATGTTTTGTTCTCAGTGCCTCAAGATATTTAGCTGAAATTTTGTATATAGCTAAGCTTTATCATGTACTGTTACAGATCAAGTTTGACATTTTACCCATTTGAAGTTTAAAAATGTGGAGGAAAAGAATTCCTGACTTTTTTTTTCGCAATGCCGTAAGATGTTGAACTGATATTTTGTGTATACAGCTTTCTGACATACTGTTACAGATCAGTTTGGACTTTTATGGTGTTTTACCCATTTTTGACAAAGTTGTGGCCCTTGAACTTACATGTAGGAAGAAGAAAAAATTCCGGACTGTTTTTCCGCAATTCCTTAAGATATTGAACTTAAATTTTGTTTATAGATTATCTGATACTGTTACAGATCAAGTTTGGCATTCATGGTGATTTGCCCATTTTTCACATAGTTGTGGCCCTTGAATTATGGCGATATGAAAATTAGTTGGGAGCAGAAGGGAACATGTACATGTATTGCTTTAGCACTACTCGCAGGATGCTTGTTTTCCCAAACACATTCAATTTGATTCTTTCCAAGTTCTGCATCAATTCATGTTTGACAAACAAAAGTTTAAAACCAGTAAATATTTTATTTTTGTCCTGGAACCTTTTTTTGTGTGTGTGTAGTTCTCTACAATAGCCAGTTACATTTGTGTGTTATCTACCAGTCATATAGCCATGTGTGTTGGTGTGTTTTAGGATTTACCATTCTTTGACCTGGAGAGTGTAAGGAACTCCATCCAGAAAACATTTCTTGACCAGGAGCCTCTGATGCTGGACCTACTGACAGACAATACCGTAAGTATCGACACAGTACATCTTTGTCTTTTTTGAGGGCGAGACATAGCCCAGTGGTACAGCGCTTGCTCAATGCCCGGTTGGTGTGGGATCGATCCCCGTTGGTGGACCCATTGGGCTATTTCTTGTTCTAGCCAGTGCAGCATGATGACTGGTATATCAAAGGCTGTGGTATGTACTACCCTGTCTGTGGGATGGTGCATGTAAAAGATCCCTTGCTGCTAATTGAAAAGAGTAGCCCATGAAGTGGTGACAGCGGGTTTCCTCTCTCAATATATGTGTGGTCCTTAACCATATGTCTGACGCCATATATCCGTAAATACAATGTGTTGAGTGCGTCATTAAACAAAACATTTCCTTCCTTCCTGTTTTTTTTCTCTTAGATAAATATCATTCCATTATGTGTCTACACTTTGGTTCACGGAATGTCAGAGGTCATTCTGGGCTGGAGTTCATTGGAGTCTCTGGCACTGATTATTTAGACCAATGACTAAGAATTGAAAATGTGTGTGAACCATTGATGAGTTATGTCATACCTGAAAAGTCAGGTAACTCTACATGTATTTCATTTTGCATAATACATTTTTACCATGTAAATGGCGTCCTAAACAGAACAGAAATTGAATTATACAAAACTTAACTTTTGCAAGTGACAGGCAAACAAGACTATCGATTGTGAAATATTGAAAGGTCTGTTTGGTGATCCAAGGGGGTAAATTAGGAATAACTTTCATTCAGTTTTCAGGTTTAGTTTTTGACAAATCATTCATTTTTGTTTAATTGTATTTCTTATTGTTATTTATCAACCATTTCCCCCCACAGATGTTTGATTTGCAATCAGAGAACCAGTTGTTTAAAAAGCTGCCCAACTCGTTACGACAAGTTAAAGACCGGCTTCACGATCCAGATTCTGTCATACAGAAACTAACATCAGGGTCACTCAATTCATCCTTGACCCCTGACATGACCTTGATGGGTGAGATGCAGATGGTGAATGATATAATTCAAACAGTAAGTTGCATGTTTAGTTATATTTTAATTGGCTTTGTGGCAGAGGTGGGGGAAGCCCTTTTTTACCTGTCTGGGACTGATTCTCGATCTCTGAGACAGAAATTATTATTTTTAAACGTGTGTTTGCCGGTCCCACTTTTGTCATTCTTGTCGGTCCGAAGCACCTGTCCGTTTCTATTATTGGAACAAATTCCTATCCGTCAATTGGATCGGCCTGCCTAGACATCGGTATCTTGTGCATTATTTAAAATAATAAATAAATAAATAGTGGTCAAACTGACTGGTATTTCAGACATCTGTGATTCTAAAGTTTGCCATAAAGTCGGATCTACAATAGTATCAATTCACTGCCACTAGGCTAGACATTTGTCAAAGCCTCTTGAGCTGGTCAAGAGATTAAACAAACGTTTACAATAACACCATCCTTGGTGAGAAAGCTACCAAGGTATTACACTCCAATTAAAACAAAGGACCCAGAGTTTGCAACTGGTCACAATCAACACTTGTCAACGCCTGTGTACGGAGCTCTGTCGGGTCGAGTGTCCGAGTCCGAGGCAAGAGGCTTTTGTGAAATACAAACTGCTTAAAATAGCATAAAATATACTGAAATAATCTATAAATGCATTTATTGTTGACTGTTCAATGTAGTGTATCAAATAATTATAATGGATTTTAAAATTAAAAAAAGGTTTCCACCTTTTTTGTTACAAGTGGGAGTGAGCTGGAATAGCTAACCCGGCTATCTCTAGAGCCAGTAGAGGTCAAATGTCATCCAATCGGGGACACCGTTATTAATTGTTTTGTCTAAACGTGTGCTAGCTCAAGTTGTCAAACGCTCCAACGGTGTTATTGTTTATTAATTTTCAGGACACAGTACTGAATACTTGTACTTTTTATACATATATGGGAGTTAAAATGCATAACTTCATTCCTTTTTTTATATTATTTATTCCATTATGTAAAATATATACAATTTGGTTTTTGCGCTGATGTGATCAAACATTTTTTTTCTTTTTTCATGTTTTGATGTTTATCGTTTCGCGTTCATGATTCAAGATAAAAATATACAAATGCCAGTATGATTTTGTTTTTAAAACACTATTTGGCAAATATCACCTTTTAAATTATTTTATAATTTTATTTGTATTCCTTTTTTCTTTTCCCTTCTTTCTCTCTCCCCCCCCCCGGTAGTGATGACATCACGTGGGACCGATTGACAATTTTATTTTTCCCCACCCCTGCTTTGTGGTAATATTTAAATTGGTGTTGTTTATTGAGTATTGTTTGATTGGCAGAATGTCATACTTGGCAAAGCGCAATTTCCACGTGCAGACGAAATAAACATAGCTTAAATTAGCAACTGTTATTGTCAACCAGTTTCAGCTACATTGTACTAATGTTACAGTATATTTTGTTAGAGATGCTAATGTGCATTGAACAAAATATAAGAAGCATTTTGTTATTTTGCTTATTTCATTCATTAATTAGAAAATTAAAAATATTTAAATCATGAATAATGAATAAAATTATTAACACGATGTAAGCCGATGTATTAGTTTTTGTATTTCAGCCAATCAATGCTTACCTTTGTTTAGCTTCATGCGTTCTGACAAAATCATTGCTTACTTTCCAGTTGTTCAAAAACCCAGGACTGCTGAAGAACAAGAGTCCGGATTTGTTTTCCTTCACGGTGTCTGGTTTGAAATCTGTGGTCGACAAGCACGGAGCTCAGTCTTCTCAAACTGCTGACGCGCAGAAGATGTTGACAGACTTCATTCATTCAGTAAGTCTACAACGTGTGTATCATGGGCATTAGAAGACAGGCTTAGAGGAATAAAAGAGGGAGGGGTAGTTGCCCCCCTCCTCCACTTTTTCCTGTTAGTGTGCTCAAAAGGTTGAAAATGCCTTATTTTAAAACCTGATATTCGAAATTTTCTTGGAGAAGCAGATCTCCCTTTAACAGGTTCAGACCCTTAAACTAATGTATATAATCGTGAACTGCCCTTAAGTAAGTCTGTTAAAGTGGATGCTTCCTGTATGAAAGTCACTTGGAAAATAAGAGACTGGGCTTATGGATATGCATTTGTATATGAACAGAATGCCCTGTTCAAAATAGAAGTTTTCATAAATTTAGTACAGCAGACATGGTCCTGTAGTAAGTTCTGTTGTTTGTGTTAGTAACGCAGTGCTAGAATTAAAACGTTTGTTACCTACAGCAGTTTTAAAATGTTTTTGCCATAGATACAATGCTAACCTACGGCCATTGTCAGCAGTTTTAACTCGATAGTTTGCAACAAACCAAGTCGACTTAAAAAGCAAAAATATTTCCCCTCTGTTGAGAGATATAATTTTTATTCAGTGCCAAAAACTGCCATCGGTAAAGTGCTTGACCTACAGATATTCATATTGTAACTACAGCAATTGCCATTGGTGCTGTCGTTAATTTAGAGCCCTGTTGGTAAAACACTTGCCTGTTGTGTGGTCAGTCTAGCAGGGTTTCTGCCAGAGGGTAAAATGGGTTTTTTGGCAGATGTTTTTTTTAAAGTTAACCTTTTGACAAAATGAATTATCATTAATGTATTATTTTCTTAACCCTAACCCTAAACTTAACCCATTTTCTTTCTGGGGGAGGTCTCCCATACCCCCTGTTGACTGTGGTGGTTGCATTCACTTCCATAGTGTCATACCCAAAAATTTCTTTCTGGCAGAAACACTGTCTAGGATCGATTCCATTGGGGTATTTCTCATTCCATATATCAGAAATGTGTATGGTCATCCTGGTGTTTGTAATGCTACGAAATGCATTTTTCATAATTTTAAAAAAGGTACTTGCCTCTGAGAAGTAACGGTCATCATGACGAGCTCTAGTTTATTTTTTTAAAGGGCATTTCACCGTTTCAATGTCACAGCCTCTTCGTTTGCTCTATTGTAACTTTATGTAAATGTGTTTGTAGATTAACCGAACTTAGTGTCCATTTTAACGGGTTGAAACTAGTGTCAGCGACTTTAAAGTAACATTCCTGTACCGACTCCAATCCAGAGCGGGCGGGATGTAGCCCAGTCGTACAGCGCTTGCTCGATGCGTGGTCGGTGTGGGGTCGATCCCCATCAATGGGCCCATTGGGGTATTTCTCGTTTCAGCCAGTGCATCACAACTGGTATATCAAAGGCTGCGGTATGTGCTGTCCTGTCTATGGGATGGTGCATTTAAAAGATCCCTTGCTACTAATGGAATTTTGTTTTTATTATGTTTCCTCTCTAAGACTATACGTCAAAATTACCAAGTTTGACATCCAGTAGCCAATCGTTTATAAATCAGTGTGCTCTAGTGGTGTTGTTAAACAAAATAAACTTTAACTTTTAACTTTCTAATATCGTTTTTTGACATTTGTTTTATTCCACAGATGACTGGTGACTTGAAGAAGCTGTACAAGGATAACGTGGTGGTTGAGGTTTTCTTGACGACGATGCCGAAGGGTCAGTCACGTAAAGTGAGGAGTCTGATGGCCGATCCAACTCCGGTGAGAGTCGCTTTACATCACAAACTCTTTATCAACCATCATTTCTCCTCTGGGGGCTTCCATAGAGTATTACACCAAATGTAGGGAGTGTGGTCCGGTGAGAGTCGCTTTACATCACAAACTCTTTATCAACCATCATTTCTCCTCTGGGGGCTTCCATAGAGTATTACACCAAATGTAGGGAGTGTGGTCCGGCGAGAGTCGCTTTACATCACAAACTCTTTATCAACCATCATTTCTCCTCTGGGGGCTTCCATAGAGTATTACACCAAATGTGGGGAGTGTGGTCCGGTCAGAGTCGTTTTATATCACCAACTCTTTATCAACCATCATTTCTCCTCTGGGGGCTTCCATAGAGTATTACACCAAATGTGGGGGTGAGTGCAAGAATGTCTTTATATACCAAATTCCCATTTTGAGGAAAACGAGCATTAAAAATTAAAAAATAATCGCGGAAGCCATGACTTTTTGTATTCTTCTTTTGATAGTTTCCTCCAAAATCTGAAGCAGCATACACTGATATAACACTTACAACACTTTCGCTCCGAGTCAACTACAATACATTTACAACAGTTTAGCTGACTTCAAATTAAGCAACCAGACCTGTTATATGAACATACAACATTTTTGCTCTGGAACATATAGGGTCCATTACATTGTGAAAATTAAGACCTTATTTATCAACATTTTGTAGATACTACATTTTTGCACTGACCCAGCGATATTATTTTTTAATGCTCGTTTTCTCAAAATGGGAATTTTGTATATACAACATTCTTGCACTCACCCAGTGAAATGTGGGGAGTGTGGTCCGGTCAGAGTCGTTTTATATCACCAACTCTTTATCAACCATCATTTCTCCTCTGGGGGCTTCCATAGAGTATTACACCAAATGTGGGGAGTGTGGTCCGGTCAGAGTCATTTTATATCACCAACTCTTTATCAACCATCATTTCTCCTCTGGGGGCTTCCATAGAGTATTACACCAAATGTGGGGAGTGTGGTCCGGTCAGAGTCGTTTTATATCACCAACTCTTTATCAACCATCATTTCTCCTCTGGGGGCTTCCATAGAGTATTATGCCAAATCGCTGGGTGAGTGCAAGAATGTTGTATATACAAAATTCCCATTTTGAGAAAACGAGCATTAAAAAATAATCGCGGAAGCCATGACTTTTTGTATTCTTCTTTTGATAGTTTCCTCCAAAATCTGAAGCAGCATACACTGATATAACACTTACAACACTTTCGCTCCGAGTCAACTACAATACATTTACAACAGTTTAGCTGACTTCAAATTAAGCAACCAGACCTGTTATATGAACATACAACATTTTTGCTCTGGAACATATAGGGTCCATTACATTGTGAAAATTAAGACCTTATTTATCAACATTTTGTAGATACTACATTTTTGCACTGACCCAGCGATATTATTTTTTAATGCTCGTTTTCTCAAAATGGGAATTTTGTATATACAACATTCTTGCACTCACCCAGTGAAATGTGGGGAGTGTGGTCCGGTCAGAGTCGTTTTATATCACCAACTCTTTATCAACCATCATTTCTCCTCTGGGGGCTTCCATAGAGTATTACACCAAATGTGGGGAGTGTGGTCCGGTCAGAGTCGTTTTATATCACCAACTCTTTATCAACCATCATTTCTCCTCTGGGGGCTTCCATAGAGTATTACACCAAATGTGGGGAGTGTGGTCCGGTCAGAGTCGTTTTATATCACCAACTCTTTATCAACCATCATTT
The DNA here is from genome assembly GCF_016097555.1 of Gigantopelta aegis. Lineage (NCBI taxonomy): Eukaryota > Metazoa > Mollusca > Gastropoda > Neomphalida > Peltospiridae > Gigantopelta > Gigantopelta aegis. Next base: position 30,408,469 of record NC_054699.1, read on the forward strand.
CTCCTCTGGGGGCTTCCATAGAGTATTACACCAAATGTGGGGAATGTGGTCCGGTCAGAGTCGTTTTATATCACCAACTCTTTATCAACCAAGGGTGGGGCGTAGCCTAGTGGTACAGCGCTCGCTCGATGCGCGGTCGGTCTGTGATCGATCCCCGTCAGTGGGTCCATTGGGCTATTTCTCGTTCCAACCAGTGCACCACGATTGGTTTATCAAAGGCTGTGGTACATGCTATCCTATGGGATGGTGCATATAAAAGATCCCTTGCTGCTAATCTAAAAGAGTAGCCCATGTAATGGCGACAGCGGGTTTCCTCCCACAATATCTGTGTGGTCCTTAACCATATGTCCGATGCCATATAACCGTAAATAAAATGTGTTGAGTGTGTTGTTAAATAAAACATTTCCTCCTCCCCCCTCTCTTTTGTTAATATCATTCTAACCAGTTGTGTAATTGAAGCTTGATCGGTTGGCACCAACTGATTATAGGATCAATGAGGAAATTCCAACTGATCCCCAATACTATTTGCAGGCCTGTTTAAATTCAGAATGTGCTTACATTGAAAAATGAGGGGTTTTTTTTTTCAAGATTTCTTAAAGGCATATTGTCACAGACCAGTGACCTATTTAATGGTCTGACAAAGTATTACCTGAACAAAAATAATTTGATTTGGCCCAAAATGTACTTTATTCAACCATCTTCATAAGCACCATACCCTATTTATTAATGATATTTTGTAAAAATAATTGAATTATGGCAATGGTCCATAATTCAAAAACTAAAATTGCCGAAAGGGTTGACATGGATTTCACTCCATCATGGTTCAGTTACGGTTAATTTTTATTTATTATCAAGTTTTAGAGAAATATGGTCCTTAAATCTGTGACAGTATGCCTTTAAAGTGCATAACCTGTTGTGGTTATCATATTATCTACCATCTCCTCTTCATCCCCCCCCCCCCCCCCCCCCCCCCCCCCCCAAATTGATATAAAAAACCCTGCATCATTAGAACTAATGATTTATTTAGAGAATACCCAACTCACTACTCGGTAATATTGTTTATCTTGCACAAGTAAAGTGAATTCAGTTCAAGTTACTCGTGCAACATAAGCGGTATTGCCGAGTAGTTAGTTGTTTGTTGTTGCATAATGTTGTGATGTCTGAGCCTATAGTGTAGCACTGATTGAAGTCAAAACGTATCTAGGGGAAGAAATGAGTTTTTTCTGTACACTCTGTCTTTACTCATGTGGGTACATTTAAAATATATTTACCTAAACAATAAATTGCTCAAGAAAAAGAAAATGTGCGTAACCAATGCTTGAACGAAATGAAACCTACATAAGTGTAGCTTCCTAAAATGTACCAAACAAAAGAAAGACAAATATTTTAACATAATATATATATATTTTTTCATACATTGTAATTTAGTAAATAGACTGTTCACATAGGCCTAAAATGTTCGCAAAACAATTGGGAAGTTTAATAGACACAAAAATAATTGGGATGTCTTTATTTTAGTCTTATTTCTCGTTCCAGCCAGTGCACCACAACTGGTATATCAAAGGCCGTGGTATGTACTATCCTGTCTGTGGGATGGTGCATATAAAAGATCCCTTGCTGCTAATCGATTAAAGTTAATTAGACTTTATATTTATAGAAATTTATTAATTTGTTTGTGAGAAGTACTGATACTACTTACCCTCCCCTTTCAAAAAAAAAGTAAACACACATGGACAAGTTAACTGGCGTGATGGTTAGCATGTGTTTGATCACGGTTTAAAGTCAAATGCTATTTTATGAGTCCAGGATATTCTACAGTTGAGAAAATGGTCTCAAGGCATAATTTTCACTAACAACTAGTGTTTATCTTGAACCACCAATGATTTCAGCTTGTTTTATCTCTTCAACATGGAGATAATGATGTTTGTACATCATTATTGTTTTTTACCTTTACAAAATTAAGAATAAAAGTGATAAATGTTTTTCTTAAAACCTATTATACATGTAGGTAGTGAAAAATGAATTTAATACATTCCATTAAAGATTTCCGATGTTCGTCTTCATGAAAAGAACTTTTTATTGTGCTTTTGACAAATTTTATTCAGTTCATTCCCAGTTCATTCAGTCTGCATCGAAGATTTAGATACTCTCACTTTTCATCATTATGCATTTGTTTCATACACGAGATCAAATTTCATGTTAGTAAATTTAGATGTGTGTATTATTCAGTTAGACATGCAGTGCTCGACCTTAGCGGTTCTCCAGGGTGTTTTGGCTACCAATTACTCACTCGGGCTACACATGTCTAAACCTGGTAGTCCGCCAGGCTACTAGATTTTGTTTTGCATATCTAATTACTCTGCAATCAACAAGATGCTTAAACACCTAAAAAAGCAACCTAAAACAACGTTTGAATAAAAATAATTGATTTTGCTATTTTCTCTCCTTTTTTAAGAGTTTATTAAAACTATGGGCTACCAATTTTACTGAGGACTACCAGATTTTATAACCTGGAAGCCCGGTGGGCTACCACTGAAAAAAAAGTTAAGGTCATGGCCTGGATATGTGTTGTAACACGAGCTCTATGTTTGTAGTAAAGTTTAGATAATAGTAATTACAGTTTTATATATGCACTGTGACATAACAATCTCTGTGTTTAGAATACATTTGGATGAAGGTATTGTTGTATATATATTGTATCAAGTGTGGTGTGTGTATGAAGAAATGTTTGTGTAAATTTCATTTATAGTCACTGGTTTTAAAATATGCATAATTGAGAACAATTACTTTATCAGTATGGTGGTTGACATGTGAACAAGATACATAGTGGATGTGGCTTTGTTCATCTAAAAGATAGTTTTTAGGATTGAGTGATCTCTGTGAAATCTCCCACAGCTTAGAAGTATGTTATTTGTATCATGCTGTTTTCTTCGATCTATCCAAGATGTATCCTATATATCATATATAATCTTGTCAGCCGCTAAACATCCAACTGCTAGTATTAATACAAATCAGCAACTAACAATGTTACTGTATTTGGCTAATCACATTTTACAAAGTCCAAATTGTTGAAACTGGCTAAAACGAAATCATTTGCACAGTGTAACAAATAATATAATGTACACTGTAGGGGATTCACTCCAAGGACACCTTCCAAACATGCAGTGCTCTCCAAACTGAGTTGATGGGGAAAATTCTCATGAGATCTGTCAGTAAAGCTTGAAGCACTTTATATACACTCCTCCATCAAATGAAGTTAAGAGTTCAGGCTCCATATTTTTGAAGCCATCTTAACGCTACGAAATCGTAAAACCATCATAGGCTGTGCCGTCATTACAGCACATACCATATTGACGTCATAGCTTACAATGGTTTTACGATTTCGTAGTGCTAAGATAGCTTTGCAACTATGGGCCTTGGATCTTGAACAGTCGAGTTGTTAAGGGTCTGACTGTGTCAGTGTATTCAGAACTGTTCTGGTGCAAGGAATGGGTTCCTGAACATTTCCGAAAGGCAAGAATGCATCTGTGAACATGTTCCCGTTCTCAAATCGCACACTATTTTTGCATAGTGATTTAACGAAAATGGGGGTCTCGGCAGTTTGTGAATGCAGTTTCGAATACACAGTATTTTTGTGCAAAGAACATCCCCATCCCACTTTAGATCATATTAGGTAATACAACAGATGACTTAACTTTTCCTGAACCACGAACTGCCTTCACCAACAATGTTATACAGGAACTTCACTACATGTGCCATGTAGCTGCATGTTACGAAATTTTTATCTTTCAGCCTGTATTTAAAATATAATTATAATATAAGAAATATTTCCGATTGTTTGATTTAAATTTGATCAGAAGCATATTATAAAAAAGTTGTAAATATAAAATATAATTGTCATTTGTTGTAACAAGTGGTATTATCATGCATTGTGTAACTATGTGATCTGATCATTTAGAATCTGTGTATATGTGTTTGTTTATTCATTTTTTATTTTTATTTTGTTGAAGCGATTCGGGTAATGTGATAATAAAATATGTGTCGGAGTAATTCCTTGTTTTGAAATTATTTACATTTTTATAAATCCTCTTGTAGTTGTTAACAGGGGAATCGCAAGTGAAATATTTTGAATCCTCTTTTGTTTGGGGCAGGACGTAGCCCAGTGGTAAAGCGTTCGCGTGACACGCGGTCTGTCTAGGATCGATCCCCGTTTATGGACCCATTGGCCTATTTCTCGTTCCAGCCAGTGCTCCAAAACTGGTGTAACAAAGGCCGTGGTATGTACTATCCTGCATGTGGGGGGCACATATAAAAGATCCCTTGCTGCTAATCGAAAAGAGTAGCTCATGAAGTGGCAACAGCAGGTGTCCTCTCTCAATATCCGTGTGGTCCTTAACCATATGTATGACGCCATATAACCGTAAATAAAATGTGTTGAGTGCGTCATTAAATAAAACATTCCTTTCCTTCCTTCCTCTTTTGTTTTTCTCCAGTTTTGGCCTCAGACTTTAATGTAGGCGATCTACCACCATTAAACCTGATGGCTTATTCACTTTGCGTCCAAGGCCAGTAATGAAAGTTTAAAGGTGATATAATGGTGGCTTTCTACCAAAATTAGTTATTAACTTTTGCTTTGAATTGCAAACGTTATACATTCAACACTGTGTCCAGAAATTAATTCAAACAGTTTAGTATATGTACTAGTAAAGAAAAGGTTATTGGATGTTGCTGACAAGTTTGCCGTCTTTGTGCAATTCATCCGTCTCCAACTGCTGATGGTTAACTTAACAGGTTTTGTGGATTCTCTGATTTGACATGTCCGAAATTTAGTTGTACTGCTCGTGATTGTTTACACTGCATGCAAGCACGTAACAATTTTGACATTTCCGACTTGCTTATGCATAGATTATGTATGTAACCAATTCATTTGTATTTATAATGAATTTTATCACATGAAATATGGCATTGTAACTTTGTTACAACAAGAACTGGCCTAGTGAGCCTGATTCTCCTCCTGCTAGCTAAATTAAAAAAAAAGTAAAAATATTTGTGTAATGCCACCCATGCACACAAACCAAGTTTTACAAAACAAATACACTAGATGTCAAACATTTCATATTTCATTTATATCTTCTTCATGGATATACTCCTGGTTTATACTGTGATACTTGGTCGAGTTTGTGGATGGCACACATTCTGGTTAATTAGTGATAGATAACTAACATTTGGCCTAGACTGGTAACAAAACCAAACACATCAAAACAAACAAGCAGATAGGTAGGCTAGATGTATAATTTAATGTGTAATAAATACATGACAAACTGACAGTTAAACCAGATCACAGATCCGCTATGCAAATACGGCACACAACTACATACATGTGTAATAAGTGTCCACAGAAAAGGCACAGTGCTAAGACAGTTGGTGATAAAGCACAGAGATATATGATATATAAGACCAATCTTATATCAAATAAATACACGTGTATAATTTGCTGTAATCTAGCCCACTTTTAAAAACCACAGTGACCTGTTATTTTCGTTACCATAACAATCATAAAATGTGAAAGAAAGGAAACTTTAAGGTATATTTAATGACACAGCATATTTTAAACTACAGTTATTTGGTTTCTAAAGTATGGTCATTTAGACATTTTGTCGTTAGAGAGCAGGGTTTCTGCCAGAGGGTTAAACGGGTATGGCGCCATACCCAAAACATTTTGCAGATTTTATTTTTTGAAGTTTACCTTTTGACATAATTAACGACTTTAATGACTTAACAACCAGGCACGGAGGTTGACCAATCCTCAGGTGAGTGCTGAGATACACACACCTCCCTAAAACATTTACATTAACCTATGGCACATATAACCATTAAGAATAATAGTCAATGTACTGTATTTTAAAAAAATAATAAGTTTCAATTCTTGGTTTTGTGTGCTAATTCTAGTGTAGTTAACTTAATAATGCAGGAACGTGGGTAATTTTGAAACAAATTATTTAAACAAACATTATAGAATCCAATTCACAATTATCTTGGAAAGTTTGATTTTGTTTTATGTTGAACATTATAATTTATAAGTACAATACAGCTGATATAAACACATATACACTGAATTATAAAATAATAAAAAATTAATGAAATTATAACGAGATGTAAAAACAAATGTTTTGAGAGTGTAAATCATCTCACACCAAATTTTGAATAGCCTGTGTCAATGAAAAACAATTAAATTTTGCCAGTGAAAAATGTATATTAAGTCACTTGTGAATATGAACATAAAGGTGATTATACTGTAGTTTACGAACAATACTAACAGATGAACACACAGTCCAGTGGATGTGAACTGGGGTCCATGGCCATCCAAGGGTACTTGAAGTCATATCCGGTGATACATGCAAGTGTATAGAGAATATATGAGTTCATTTCCAAAATGTGATGTACAACAATTTCTCGATTTTGGAGTTAGCTGCAAAAGTATACCGATGTTAGTACAAAAGAAATTGGCATCATTAAGCGATCCGACGCCATATAACCATAAATAAAACATTCCTTCATAAAGCGATCTATGTCCACTAAAAAGGATGTTAAAACTGTGCTTCATGTAATATAAGAATATATAACTTTTAGGAAATGAACTCTCTATAAGATCCTCAAATTTTTTTAAAAGACTTTACAAATATTAAGATTTTAAAAAGTATACACACTGTATACATTTTGTTTTTGATTTTCAAAAATCCCTCTCTTTCCTAAAAGCATGCATCAAAATTGGTATGTGGGATGTAGCCCAGTGATGTACGGTAAGTCTAGGATTGATCCCCATCGTTCCAGCCAGTGCTCCACAACTGGTGTAATAAAAGCCGTGGTATCCTGTCTGTGGGATGCTGTATATAAAAGATCCCTTGCTGCTAATCAATAAGAATAAAGCATTAGTCTGACACCATATAACCATAATTAAAATGGGTTGAGTATGTAGTTAAATAAAAAAAAAATTTCCTTCCATCAAAATACAGATTTTGTAAAGTATATGTTTTGTCCACAATTTTGTTCCTCATAAAAGACTATACTGGCATTAATCTCTTCCCCCTAACATATATGGTTTGTACACTTGTTAAAATGTTAATACATTAGGGAGACAGACCCTAGTTTCAGCCCATGAAAATTAACACTAAGTTTAGTTAATCTACAAACCTGTATTACATTTGGATAAAGTTACAATTGCACGAAACAAGTCTGTGACTTTGAAATGGTGAAATACCCTCTAAAAATAGACTAAAACTCGACTCCATAACTGTTACCTCTCAGACGCACATGCATTTTTAAAAATATGAGAAATGCATTTTGTGATATTAAAAACACCAGGATGACCAAAAACATATGTATATGTTTTATCCACAAGTATATGTTTTATCCACAATTGTGTTCATGATAAAGGACTATATTGGCATTAATCTCCTCCCCCTAACATATGATTTGTACACTTGCTAAAATGTTGATACATTAATACATTGTAATTGTAAATAACCACTTTATAAAATATTATTTTCTGTTAGGAATTTTTGTAAGATAACACTGCATGTTTATTATTATTATGTATTTGGGAATTTCCAAGTAACTGAGTCCCATTATTTTTCAGGAATGGAGAGTTACTCGGACATTCCCCTACTTAAAATACACCACTAAATAATACTTTTATGTAAATATATGTTAGTATGGAGTTTAACACCAGTGATTTTGGTAGGTTAATTAAGTAGGGTTTCATCTCTCAATTATTGAAAAATAATGGAGCGTTGAGACAATACTGTGACGTCACAGGTGTATTTTAATATTAATAATAGTAGCATAATAATAATAATAATTTTTATTATTATTATTATTATCAATTATTGTCTAACATGATAACTGGTCAAGAGAATGAGAGAAGAAACCTGATAATGTCTCATGGCTAACTCGTACTATCCACTAACAGCAAGAGTTTGTTTTATGAAACATGTTAGCACATACCACAGCTTTTTGATACACCGAATGTAATGAACAGGTTGGAAATGGGTGGGTGGGTGGGTGCAGGGTAAACCCAGTTGGACCTATCCACTGAGAATGTTAAGAACCACAGGACTAAATAAACGTTCAAGCTTTGATAACACAACAATTATAATATATTAAACTGAATCTAACAAAACAAACTGACTTTACTTGTAATACAACAAATATATAATATTAATTTAATAATTCACAAACTCATTGTCAAATGTATAATATCCTTCACAACAAAAATCATATCCATTAGCCTTTGTTGTCATACCAGGGCCCAGTTGTTCAAAGCATAGTTAAATTAACTCTGGGTTAGTCTAATATTTTTCTTTTAATTATTTTGCTCAAATACAAAATAAACTTTAGAATTGATTATGTATGGATAACTTTGACTGTTCTAACTCAAGTTTAAACTCTTTTCTTTTTTTTTCAATTATTATTTGCATTGTTTCAATCCTTGGTTTTGATTTTTGGTTAAGTTCAGTAACATTTGAAAAACTAGCCCCAGGCTTCAAGTTCACATCACTACAACAAAGCTGAAAACAGCCATAAGGCACACATCTCAAGATGACTGGAATGAACAGAAAGTAGAAAACTTGAATCATGTTATCTTTTCTTGAATACTTATCCCGATCTCTCAGCAATGGCACTTACCCCTATTTTAAGTAGACTGGTCCAAACATCCCACCAGCCAATGAAATGGCTTAAATCATACAATAAGTCTTTTGGTTCCTTGTCTAATCACATTGATCCTCTTTCCCCAATTTATAATAATATTCCAAATTATCCCCTTCAAATTATCCTTCCGTCCAGGGCCACGTTACTGGCCGTTCTAGAGGCATGACCCTGGAGGGACATGCCTGAAACCATAGGGGTATATGGGCATGCAATAAGAGTAAGACTAATCACATTACAGCGACTTCCTTCTCCTACATTCTTACAGTGCTGACATCTTTTCTTTCGCTCTTGTCTTATCAAAGACATCGCAGTCTTTTGCAGGTCTTAGAGAATTGAAAATATGCGTTTCCCATTTATCGGTTATGCAGTAATAAATCCATGTAGCCCATTTCCTTTTTGCATAACCCATTATATCCATGTAACTGGTGCTAGCAATTTTGAACGAACAAAAAATAGGTTACGCACAATTACATTTGTGTGAGCAATGCACAAATAAAACGATTGTAATCGCAATTTTCAGAAGCCTGTTTTGTGTTGGTTAAGCGGAGTGTTTTTTGTGTGAAATAGGGGAAAATGCCACTGGTGAGAGGTCAGGATAAGTTGAAAAGAAAACACAGATATAAGCCAATGCTGCTATATACATGTAGGTGTACTTTATTAAAGGTCCATTTCCTCATGTGACAATGTTCGAAGTAGAACATCAAACTACAGTGAAACTCCTCTAAACCGGACATGCTTGGAACCAAGTAAAAAGTCCAGTTAAATGAGGTATCCGGTTTACAAAGGTTCTCTTCAGAACAGATATTTAAAAAGGGACCATAAAAAACGTCCGGTTTTGAGGGAATTCCGATTAACAGAGGGTCCGGTTTTGAGAGGTTTCACTGTATAACATACACCTTTAATACCTAGTTACATTTCCCTGCCTTTGATATAAATTAACTGACACATGAAGTGCTGACAAAACATTAAGTTGTCGGTCAAATACCTTTTTCAATGATGTTTTTTTTAAGAAGAAGCAGGTAAAAATAATTTGACTTGTAAGGATTTCACAGTCACTTTCTTTTGTCTTTCTTTTAAAAATCATGTAAATATCAAGAACCAATAAACTTACATTTTAAGATTTAGTATTAAAGCTAAATAAAACATCCAATAACTATCTTTAAAACTCAACACAGAATAGTTAAAAATGTTTATATTATAATACATGTATAGTGACATCCCTCTAAACCAGACACCCCCGGCACCAAGTAAAAGAAAGGAAGGAAATGGTTTATTTAACGGCACACTCAACACATTTTATTTACAGTTATATGGCGTCAGACATATGGTTAAGGACCACACAGATATTGAGGGAGGAAACCCGCTGTCGCCACTTCATGAGCTACTCTTTACGATTAGCAGCGAGGGATCTTTTATGTGCACCATCCCAAAGACAGGATAGCACATACCACGGCCTTTGATGAATCAGTCTTGGTGCACTGGCTGGAGCGAGAAATAGCCCAATGGGCCCACTGACGGGGATAGATCCCAAACCAACCGCGCATCAAGCGAATGCTTTACCACTGGGCTACGTCTCGCCCCCCCCCCCCCCCCCCCCCCCCCCCCCAAGTAAAACATCCGGTTAAAAGATGTATCCGGTCCAGAGGGGTTAATTTTTTTACTGATTTTTTTTTTAAAAAGGACCGTGAAAAATGCCTGGTTTTGGGGGGAATTCCGGTTTACAGAAGGTCCGGTTTTGAGAGGTTACACTGTACATACTATGTACTGATTTTTAGCTAATTATAGAACAATTTGGTAAGAGCTAAAAACACCTAAAAGGCCATTTGTCATACTACATGGCATTGTACATATTACGTACTGATTTTTAAGTCTGCTATTTATTACAGAACAGTTTGCTAGGAGATAAAGGCCGTTGTGATGGATGGAGCTATAGGGCAACGTGTAATGCTGTAATGTGTCAGTGAAGAGCCTTCACATCTTCCGTATCAAGAATCTTGTTGTCATTTTCATCCGTCTCATCACTGAATTCATCCAGTCTGAAATTAAAATAAAATAACTTTTGACATGTAAAACTTTTAACATTTTTTATGTACTTAATATACATTTGTTTTTAATTGCTATAAATAATTATACTACATGTAACTGAATGTAAATCATAATAATACAGAGTCAAACCTGTGTTAAATAATAATATAGGAGTATAAGTTTGCTTTGTTTAACAACACCACTAGAGCACATTGATTAATTAATCATCAGCTATTGGATGTCAAACATTGGGTAATTCTGACTCATAGTCAACAGAGGAAAACTGCTACATTTTCCCTAATGCAGCAAGGGATCTTTTATATGCACTTTCCCACAGACAGGAAAGCACACACCACAGATTTTGACCAGTTGTGATGCACTGGTTGAACAAGAAAAAACCCAATCAGTTGAATAGATTCACCGAGGTAGTTCGATTCTGTGACAAAAGCACTTCAAAAGAGCACTCAACTGACTGAGCTAAATCCGACCCCCGAAGGAGTATAAAAACTGACCTTTTAGGACAGGTGTGTGCTTAATACAGGTCAGTTAATACTATATTAGATGATTAGAGAATAAAAATGTGGTCTCTTCACTCAGGTGACTGCTTAATACAGGTCAGTTAATACTATATTAGATGATTAGAGAGAATAAAAATGTGGTCTCTTAACTCAGGTGACTGCTTAATACAGGTCAGTTAATACTACATTAGATGATTAGAGAATAAAAATGTGGTCTCTTAACTCAGGTGACTGCTTAATACAGGACAGTTAATACTATATTAGATGATTAGAGAGAATAAAAATGTGGTCTCTTAACTCAGTTGGCTGCTTAATACAGGGTCAGTTTGTACTATATTAGATGATTAAAGACAATAAAAATGTGGTCTCTTAACTCAGGTGACTGCTTAATACAGGACAGTTAATACTATATTAGATGATTAGAGAGAATAAAAATGTGGTCTCTTAACTCAGGTGACTGCTTAATACAGGTCAGTTAATACTATATTAGATGATTAGAGAGAATAAAAATGTGGTCTCTTAACTCAGTTGGCTGCTTAATACAGGTCAGTTAATACTATATTAGATGATTAGAGAGAATAAAAATGTGGTCTCTTAACTCAGTTGGCTGCTTAATACAGGTCAGTTTGTACTATATTAGATGATTAGAGAGAAATTCAGGTTACTGCTTAATACAGGTTACTGCTTAATACAGGTTGCTGCTAGAGCAGGGTTGACTGTATATGTATTTTCTCACAAAGCGGTTAAATACTTGGGTATGAAATTAGCACACGGGTTATCAAGAGACCAATCCACTTGGTCCACACCAGAGAAGAATCCAGCAGACAACCTAAAACACAGTCACTGTGATGCCTGCTTGACAGGATATCTAAAACTTTGGCTATCATTTATTGTTGTAATCGAAAACAAGACTGCGTCCTAGTGTCAGGAGGTTTAAACTGCTTAGTGTCACACAATGTTTATTTAACCTTCTGACTACTGCAGGCGAGATGTATACAGTGCATTCCCAAATTCATATTTCCCGCCGTTTTGTACACAGCACTCATCGGAAATATTAATATAACAACAGGAAACAGTTAAGTTTGGCGGATTTAGGTTTTTGTTTTTTAATGGAAAATACCTGGGAATTTTGAGTTGAAAAAGTGGTTTTCGGCAAGTATTTTTGCTAGACAACAATAGTAGTCATTTTGAGGAATCAATATCTGATTGTGCAGCTCATTTGATTGTTTTACCAACAACGAAAATCACCAAATATTGGGATATGAATTGTTGATTGGTTTTTTTGTTTTTTTAAATAATGGACATACATACAGGACTGCTGGCCACAAATCCCCGTATATTTAAATGCAACTTTTTCAATTTTTTGCCTAATTTTAATCAACATTAACTTACCTAAAATATCATAAAAATTAGAAAACCCCACTAAAATAATACTTACCGATATATTTAAGTGAATATATATGAGTAAAAATTATAAACTTGTACCCACTCAATGTGGGGTTTTGTCAAAAACTAATCCAGTAGTCTAAAGGTTAATTTGTTTTTCAGTCTTAGACTATGCAAAATATATATATTTTTTTATTATTTCAACTTTCAAAAACACCAAAATAACCGACCTGAGTTTTGTGCCGAGATCGTAACTCTGCCCAGTTGGAGTGCTGTCCTGTGAGCTCACAGAACGAGACAGGTCCTCTAGTCCACTCAGTCGGGATATCTGACCATCAGCTACAGAGAAAGAACGAAAGAATGAATATTTAACAACACCCCAAAGTGATATGCCTCACATAGCCTGTGTTTACACTGAAAAGAATCCGATTTCCCCCAAAAACAATTTATGGAAATCAGTTTAGATCTCTTTTCATTGTGAATACTGGTAATCCAGGTAATTTTTACACAACTTCCAGGCATTCAAACTTAAATCACTCAGAAATATAGAATACTCAACGAGCCTGCCTGTCATACCATTTTTATGAAATAAGTGAACAGGTTTGGTATCTGACGAGCGAAAGCCAGTCAGATACCAACACTGTTCACGAGTCTCATAAAAATGGTATGACAGGCAAGCTCGTTTAGTATTTTATTTATTACAAACCAACTGCAAACAAGCCGCAACGCAGAAGCAGATGTCGAGACCTACTATACCTTATTTTTCTACGAATTGGTTCAGCAAGTGATCCAAGTCACGCTCACATCACGCCAATATTACAATAGTTAGATACTGAGTGATTGTTATGACATGGGCAATATCTTACACTGGTGTGAAGTAATAAATACTCTTGTTGGGCCTCTGAAAACTGCAACAATGATAGTTTTGTTCACAAGATCCTCGCGTACCTTTAGCTTTGAGAAACCCATTTTTGTTTAAGTATTAAATTTAGAACATCATTTACATGGTCAATAAAATGGGTTACCTGATTTTTTTTGTTTTGTGTGTGTAACTCATAAATGATTTTAATTCTTAGAGGCCTGCTTATTTTCTTATTTTGTAGCCAAAGTCGAAATCAGGTTTCAGTTAGCCAGAGAGCCAAAATGGTACTAGATTAGTAGATCTACAAAGTGCACACATTTCCGACTTGATTTCACATCTGGGTTCTGGCGGGGACAACTTAAACCCTGGGTGTTGTAAGTGTTAGGTGGTTCTCTTGCTGTTAAATATTACAACGAGTCAGATTACCTGTCAGTCGCCCAGACTGAGACGCCAGTTCCCACTCCAGCTGGTCCAAGGTTTCATTATCTTCTTGGGTCTGCATCTCCTCGCAGTCGGCATCATCGTATTTACTCATGTCTTCACCATCAACGACTGTAATAATAATTACATACCAGTCTTATTTAATAGTCATGTCAGATGGATCAAATGGATTTTGCAATGAAACACCTCCTAAATATACCCAACACCTCAAATAATAAACAAAAAACATCTACTAAATAGACCCAACACCTCAAATAAAAAAATTAAAACTTCTACTAAGTATACCCAACACCTCAAATAATAAAATAAAATAAAACATCTACTAAATATACCCAACACATCAAATAAAAAAATTAAAACTTCTACTAAGTATACCCAACACCTCAAATAATAAAATAAAAAAACCCATCTACTAAATATACCCAACACCTCAAATAATAAACAAAAAACATCTACTAAATATACCCAACACCTCAAATAAAAAAATAAAAACGTCTACTAAGTACACCCAACACCTCAAATAATAAAAAAAAACATCTACTAAGTACACCCAACACCTCAAATAATAATAAACACCATCTACTAAGTACACCCAACACCTCAAATAATAATTAAAAAAACATCTACTAAGTACACCCAACACCTCAAATAATAAAAAAACACCATCTACTAAGTACACCCAACACCTCAAATAATAATAAAAAACATCTACTAAGTACACCCAACACCTCAAATAATAATAAACACCATCTACTAAGTACACCCAACACCTCAAATAATAAAAAAAAACATCTACTAAGTACACCCAACACCTCAAATAATAATAAACACCATCTACTAAGTATACTCAACACCTCAAATAATAAATAAAAAAAACCATCTACTAAGTATACCCAACCCCAAAAGACAACAAAACAACTTAATACGTATACCTAACCCCAAAAGAAAATATTTTTAAAATCCTTATAAGTATACCCAACTCCTAAAGACAATGAAAAAAAACCCTTCTACGAAGTTGTTTATATTAAGATAATGAGAATAAAACGCATAGAGTGATAGGATGAGAACGACTGACTGCGCATCAAGAGAGTGCTTTACCACTGGGCTAGATCCCACCCCTCTTGTAACAAATACTCTTCAAGTCTGTAATGAAGAAATACCTTCCGCTTCCACCACCCCAACATACAACTCTGTCAAAAACTAATCATGTATCATGTCACGATTCGTGTAGCAAGTTTTTTTAAGATAGCTACACAATTTAAAATGTTAAATACTGTAGTCCTTCCCATCAGAGAACGTCATTCTCTTACTATGGTATTTACTACAAGTTATTTATTTTTGAGCCGATTATATGCAAAAATAGTAGCTTTTTATTATTATTTCTAAAACACAAGTTTTTACTTTTCCTGTTAAGTCAAATCAAACTGAAATTATTTACAAAAAACATTGTTCATGGAGGCTGGGAAGGACTATAGTTGCTAATTATTTTTTAATCAATTAACAACTGTTGCTAATCACAATTTTTAAAACAAAATAAAAAATTATTCTCTGCTAATACCTATGGCTCTTGAAATTCTGCCATCTTCCCCAACTTGTGAATTTCTGCCATCTCCTGTGACTCGTGAAGTTCTTCCTTCCCCGGCGACTCGTGAAGTCCTGCCCTCTCCACCAACTCGTGAAGTCCTCCCGTCCCCAGCTGCTCGTGAAGCTGGCCTTCTGTCCTGTCTACTCGATGGACGATTACTGCCGTATCCATTTCTGCTTTTCACTTCCGGTGTCGATGATCTTTCTGAATCGTGCGACTGTCGTTCTACTGGCTCGGATGGATTTTGTTTAAGTCTTTTGGACTCCTGGGTATCCTGTCTGCTCATCGACAAATTGCTGCTGTGTCTGGTTTTGCTTTTCAACTCAGGCGTTGGTAATCTTTCTGAACCGAGTGAATGCCGACCTACTGGTTCCGGTGTATTTCTCAGTCTTTGGGACTCAGACATATCCTGTCTGATCATTGGCAAATTACTGTTTTGTCTGGTTGTGCCGTTTGCTTCCGGTGTTGATAATGTTCGTGAATCAAAGGAATACTGCTGTTCTGTTGGCGTTTTCAGTCTTTGAGACTCGCGCGTTTCTTGTCTGGACCTTGCCAAATTACTGTTTTGTCTGGTTGTGCTTTTCACTTCCGGAGTGGATAATCTTCGTGAATCAAATGAATGCGGTTGTTCTACCGGCTCTGTTGGATTTCTAAGTCTTTGGGATTCTGCTGTGATCTGCCTTGAAAGAGGGGGTGGTGTGTTCCAATCACGATTCTCATTCCGGGGAGTTTCAACTCTAAAAAGACAAAATGTCAAATGTTTTCTGTCAGTCAGTAACAAGTAAAAATATAATGATGGCAAGGAATAAGAGATCACACAAATACTAACAGGAAAGAGTGACAGCATCCAAAACCGTATCAATAGTTTAAACAAAAATCAATTAAAATGTTTTTAATTAAAATTTTAATTCAATAAATTTAAATTTTTAAAAATATACATTGAGATGAACAGTTCAACAATGTAACTATAAACTAAGCTTCATTGATTTATAGTTTGTGAGAAATGGAATTAAATGCGAAACTTTATCGGAAATTAAACGGAAATGTTGACGCCGTCAGCACTGGTGAAGTAATACCTATATCTCACATCTTTACTCAGTAAAGGCTGAATAAAAAAGGAAAACTTTTCAGGGTCTAAAAATGTATAAGGTTACTGCACTCTCTTCATTTAAAAAAAAACAAAAAAAGAAAGTTTTCAGATAATGCTAAAATTCAGAATTGTGGCAAAATCAAGCAGATTTTCGTCTCTTCAGAATACCTACCTGCTGGAGCTGCGACTATGGACTTCTGATGCTGGAGTAAATTCGGACGTCTGTTCATCCATCAGTCCGCTGGCAGTGCCCTGCAGTAACGCCTCAGAGATCTCCACACTAACACTGTCTGGAGGAAGGTTCGTCTCTAAGCTATTTTCTGGCTTCCATGAACATGGTGCCATTTTGTACACTGCAAGGAAGTACGAAATACGGTAATGACATCAGTTTTTCTTTAAATTAGTCAAAGAAATGGACTGACTTTCATAGTTTGTCATGGTGCCATTTGGTATACTGCAAAGATAATGAAATAATGAAAAAAAACATTGACAAAAGGATGCATGCCAGAATAACAGTTTTTAGCACTCATCCTTTTGTAGATTTTTTTTCTGACACAAGTATCAAAATCAATCCTTGGAGTGAGCTTTAGCGAGATCCAAAGATTTATTTTCTTGAGACGAGTATCATCTGGAAAAAAACATTTACAAAAGGACTAGTGCCAGAAATATTTTCTAGTTCAACCAGTCTTATAATATTAGTATAATTATAATAAAATTCATAACATTTTCAGTGGCATAGGAAGGTGCCAAAAAGTGTGTGTGTGGGGGCACACTTTTATATTTACACACCTTTACACTATTATAAAGCAAATATAAAGCAAAATATCTAAAAAGTGGGGGGCACATGCTATTACTCTCATCTCACACAAGACAATAAACCAAGAGAATAAATAAAAAGGCACATATCCATCTAGGGACATTTTCTAGGTAGTTTTTCTAGCACCATTCTATCAGCTGACTGGACTAGAAACGAGTACTCTTAGACAATAAAATGAATACTATAAACACACAGAAACTTACGTTTGTGGCTAACTTTATAAGAACTCTCTTTGGTTTTCTTACTGCTGGATGGCGTCACCGTTCTTTCCTGAAATTCTGATTTCACTCCCATGGTGAAGAAATCCTTCATCGGCGAATTGTAGGTGTACACTTCAGTGTGACCCAGACGACTAGCAACCTCTCGCAGAGACTCGTTCGGGGCTTTTGTTAAAACACCCTCACTGGGAATTAAAAACAAACAACTGTCATGGAATTAACTGCCATTAATCACTTTTTAAAAAATGTTTTCACTACAGAGGGCAAAGAAGGAAATGTTTTACTTAACGACGCACTCCGCTACAGAGGGAGTCATACGAAAATAAATTAGAGTAATCTCATATAGCAAGACTACACCAGCCCATAAAACAAAAATGGCGGCCATAACGATGTAAGTGTCGTTTTCTTACTAAGGTATGTATTAGTTTTAATTCGTTTTTAAATTGCACACAAAAATGGTAAATTTTTGTTATATCCAAAACACTTTTACTTTTCTTCATACATCAAACGAATCTGAAATTATTTACAAAAAGACACTTTTATAGCATGGGACGAACTATAAACAATCTCAAATTTAAAAATAAGTAGGCACGATTTTTTATCATACCAACCAGCACCTACCCATTTCTTGATCTGGCACGACTAGACAGTCTTGATGCTGTTCGTGATTTGGACGACTTTACGCGTGCCGACGATGGCCTTGATCTTGATGATACAGCGCGTGACTGTGTCCGTGACTGCGACTGACTGAACTGAAGTTCGGGTTCAATATCGTTGTTCGTAAAGACAACATTCATTTTGCCGTCACCTCTGTTCTGCATGGAACCGACGTTCCTCCGAGCCGAACTCTGATTGTAGTTTGTCTCCTGCTTGCTGTTTCTGCTCGACAGAGACAAACTGGTGTCCGATGAGAATGAAGAGACGGAAATCTCTTCCTTCGACACAGACGATTTCTTAGACTGCTTTCTGGCACTTCTCGGACCTCTGGCTGGAGGTTTGCCATCCACGGATGTCTCACTTGGCGACTTCACAGCAGACAGGGCTTTCCTGAAAACAAAATGAAAATGAAAGTTAAAACTTGTTTTGTTTAATGACACCACTAGAGTACATCGATTAATTAATCATCGCCTATTAAATCATTTGGTCATTGTGATACATAGAGACAATCTGCTACATTTTTCTACTAGCAGTGAGGGATTTGCACGTTTCCACAGATAGAACAGCACATACCATAGCCTATGATATACCAGTCATGGGACACTGGATGAGTTGGGGAAAACCCCAATCGGAGAATAGGTCCACCTTTGTACTAAACACCTCAGGTGAGCATTCTACCGACAAGAGCAAGATCCAACAAAAAGTAAAAAGTAAAGTAAAGTTTGTTTTATTTAACGACGCCACTAGAGCATATTGATTTTTTATCTTATCATCGGTTATTGGACATCAAACATATGGTCATTCTGACACTGGGTTTTTTTAGAGGAAACCCGCTATCACCACATAGGCTACTCTTTTACGGCAGGCAGCAAGGGATCTTTTATTTGCGCTTCCCACAGGCAGGATAGCACAAACCATGGTCTTTGTTGAACCAGTTATGGAACACTAGTCGGTGCAAGTGGTTTACACCTACCCATTGAGCCTTGCAGAGCACTCACTCAGGATTTGGAGTCGGTATCTGGATTAAAAATCCCATGCCTCGACTGGGATTCGAACCCAGTACCTACCAACCTGTAGACCGATGGCCTAACCACGACACCACCAAGATCCAACAAAATAGAAAATTTCTCTGTTCAGTCAATCCAATTAATTGACTGAACAACTTTAAAGAGAGCTTCCAACCCAGGACTTCTAGAATTTTTATAACATCCACTAACCATGGGATAAGTGATTTTAAAAAATGTACTAGCCACAATCAAAACTTCACTAGCCCTCCTTTACTTTAAGTTAATATAATTTTACTAAATAATAGTAATAATCAGATGTGTCACCTAAAAAGGGAGATAGAGCTTAAAAACCCCACTAACACTGGGGGATTGGGGTGGGGGGCAGGCTATTTATATTTACAAAATAGACTTAACTGCAACATTTGACTATTTTATTTCAGTAGCCGTCGGGCATGGCAATATGAGTTATTTACTAGCCAAACATTGAATACCACTAGCCATGGGAGTGGGGATACCATAATCTAGAAACCCTGCAACTACTCTGTCATATTATTCCGAGTGAATTGGGGCACGTAAAATATGACTATTCAGGGCCATAGCTGGGGAGGGGAAAGGGGGCAGTTGCCCCCCCCCCCCCGAAACAAATCCGGAATTTTATATAAAATTAAAGAAAATTCTCTTAACTGTTTAAGGAGTTTTAGACTATTAACTACTCAGTTGCCCCACCCACCCCAAACAAAAAATCCTAGCTACGGCCCTGCTATTACACTGTGATTAATAGAACACAGTACCTGTGTCAATGATTCGCATTTTGACAATGCAGAACACAAACCTTAAGTTTTCTACTTCCCAGGCTTGATACGGCTCCACCTCCTCGACCTGGTACCTGTCAGAATACTCCATCGATGCAGGATGCTGTCTTGACTACAAATAAATGCAGGAATTTCAAGACTAATTATATTTGAAAGTGGTGGTAGTGGTGGCAGTGTGGGGGGTGGACTGTCAGTCTGATGGCTTGGAAGAGGGAATTTTAAGTGTCAAAAGGCCCAGATATATTAGAGGGGGTTGAAGAAATTTTTGAATTTTATGTGTTAAAATACAGTATTTCTAGCACTCTGAGCACAATAACAGGAAAAAGTTGTTCCACAACCCTTGATCACAGCAGACTAATGATGCACCAAGGCTGATTTAACCAAAGCTTGCCCTAAGTCCAGCCAGCGAACGTTTCGCTAACGTTTGCGAACTATTTGATTGGTTCCCAATGTGGCCATTTGGTTTAACGTGAGGCGCATAAACCAGTCTAGCAGATGGGTTTTTCTGCTCGGTCTGGCTGAACGTAGCCTTGGTTTCATTAGTTTCTATTACAGGCTGTAATGTACCAAGAAACAGCCTTTTAAGTTTTAATTTGCAAACATCATGGATAACAAAAACGTGTCATATGACAGTGCTATGCATATAATAATACGTAACTTGTATCCAGGACGTTTTACCCCATCACTGACATATTTATAAGACAAAAACCACAATTACTGACTACAAATCTAAATGTCAAACATTAAACAGATTGTATGTGGTTTTGTTGTTTTCAGTCGAAGCTGAATTACATTTCATTTTTCGTTTCATTTCAACTTATTTTCGTGCTTATATCCAATCAAGGTTCAAGCACGCTGTCCTGGGCACACACCTCACCTATATGGGCTTTCTGTCCAGGACAGTGGATTAGTTGTTAGTGGTCGTGAGAGAGAAGTAGTGGCCTTACACCTACCCAATGAGTCGTTAAAACTCACTCTGGGTGGGAGCCGGTACCGGGCTGCGAACCCTGTACCTACCAGTCTTATATCCGATGGCTTAACCATGACGCCATCGAGGCCGGTGCTGAATTACATTATTTGTAGAACAAACTAAGACAGTTACATACAATACTCACTGAAGTGGCGTCTAACTCTATGATAGAAAGACCAGATTCTACTCTTCGTGGTTGCCGGGGCGACTGCCCACCGATGCAGGATGCCTGATACAGTGCAGTGAAGCTGACCGGTTCATAGTCCATATCATCTTGAAAATACACAAAATTACATTATGTACTAAACAATAAAAGAAATTTATGCAAAATTTAATATTTTTATATATTATTATACAATTTATTTGGTAAATAGACCTAAAATATCAAAGGAAAGGAAAGGAAATGTTTTATTTAAGGACGCACTCAACACAGTTTATTTACGGGTTATATGGTGTCAGACATATGGTTAAGGACCACACAGATATACAGAGAGGAAACCCGCTGTCGCCACTTCATGGGCTAATCTTTTCGATTAGCAGCAAGGGATCTTTTATTTGCACCATCCCACAGACAGGATAGTACATATCACGACCTTTGTTACACCAGTTGTGGAGCACTGGCTGGAATGAGAAATAGCCCAATAGGACCACCGCCGGGGATCGATCCTAAACCGACTGCGCATCAAGCGAATGCTTTACCACTGGGCTACGTCTCGCCGCTAAAATGTCAAAAGATCAGCAATAACTTTAACAGAAAAAAAAACAAAAACTAACTGGGTACAAACTGAATAATATTAAAGAAATTAAAGTTAAAGTGTGTTTGTTTTGTTTAACGACACCACTAAAGCACACTGATTTATTAATCATTGGCTAATGGATGTCAAACATTTGGTAATTTTGACATATACTCTTTGAGTTAAAGTTTGTTGTGTTTAATGACATCAATAGAGCACATTGATTTATTAATCATCGGCTATTGGATGTCAAACATTCGGTAATTGTGACATATAGTCTTAGAGAGGAAACCCGCTACATTTTTCCATTAGTAGCAAGGGATCTTTTACATGCATCATCCCACAGACAGGTTAGCACATACCACGGCCTTGGATATACCAGTCATGGTGCACTGGCTGGAATGAGAAATAGCCCAATGGGCCCACTGACAGGGATCGATCCTAGACCGACCGCACATCAAGCGAGCGCTTTACCACTGGGCTACGTCCTGCCCAGAAATATATCATTTCATTTCAACTTATTTTTGTGCTTATATCCAATTAAGGTACAAGCATGCTGTCCCGGGCACACACACCTCAGCTATCTGGGACGTCTGTCCAGGACAGTGGATTAGTTGTTAGTGGTTAGTGAGAAAGAAGAGGGTGTAGTGGCCTTACATCTGCCCGTTAAGTCGTTAAAACTCACTCTGGGTGAGAGCAGGTACCGAGCTGCGAACCATGTGCCTACCAGCCATATGCCCGATGGCCTAACCACGACACCATCAAGGTCATATCATTTGCAGCTGTATTAATGGTTATTTTACTTCATACTGTAAATCATGAAAATGTGTTTTGATATTATTGCATTGAGAAAGGTACACACCAAAATGCAACTTTTAAAGATCACATTGCAAATTTGGCACTAAAATAAACAATTACTCTAAGAGTACTGCTAAAGCAAATATAGGTCCCCTATTGGACCCCTAATTTCAAGGACCACAACTCTGTCAAACATGGATAAATCCCCATTAAAGTCCAACTTGATATGTAACTGTACATGATAAAGCTATATACAAAACTTCAACTCAATATCTTTAGGCATGGAGAGAAAAAACATCCAGAAAACTATATGTGGTGCAGACAGACAGACAGACAGACAAGACAGAAGGACAGAAGGACAGAGACGAAACCTATAGTACTCTCCATTCGAAAGAGCCATGATATTAACCTTGATATCGACTACCAGCCGAGCCTGTTCTATCGTTAGTGGGCGTGACAGAAACGGCAGACTGGATTGGAGGAAGTTCAGTTCTCCTGTGTTTCTTCAGTAACAGTCTCTCAGCATAGCTGACGTCGCTATGGAAATGAATGTCTGGGGATCTGGCATCTGATGTGGTGCTTGTGGAACTTTCTATGCTGAACACTAAAATGAAATGAAATGGTTGGATAGATGGATGGATGGATGGATGGATGGATGATTGAATGCACAATGAATGAATGAATGAATGAATGAATTAATGAATGAATGAATTAATTAATTAAAAGGAATTAATAAACAAAAGGATATATTAGTACAGCACAGTGAATCTGAACTATGGTGGGAGGGAGGCGACTTTAGTCGCAGGATCAAACCTCTTTGGTGGACCCATTCTAACACTGAGCTAAATCCCACATACCCCTTAATTCACAATTAAATAGATGGGTGGATGGATGGATGGATGGATGTGTGGGTGGGTGGATGGATGGATGGATGGGTGGATGGATGGATGGATGGATGGATGGATGGATGTGTGTTTAGGTGGAAGGGTGGGTGGGTGGGTGGATGGATGGATGGATGGATGGATGGATGGATGGATGGATGGATGGATGTGTGTGTGTTTAGGTGGGTGGGTGGGTGGGTGGGTGGATGGATGGATGGATGGATGGATGGATGGATGGATGGATGGATGGATGGATGTGTGTTTAGGTGGAAGGGTGGGTGGAGGGGTGGGTGGGTGGGTGGATGGATGTGTGGATGGATGGATGGGTGGATGGATGGGTGGGTGTTTAGGTGGAAGGGTGGATGGATGGATGGATGTGTGTTTAGGTGGAAGGGTGGGTGGGTGGGTGGATGGATGTGTGGATGGATGGATGGATGGATGGATGGATGTGTGGATGGATGGATGGGTGGATGGATGTGTGGGTGTTTAGGTGGAAGGGTGGATGGATGGATGTGTGGATGGTTGGATGGGTGGATGGATGTGTGTGTGTTTAGGTGGAAGGGTGGATGGATGGATGGATGGATGGATGGACAAAAAATATCAGCTGTTAGGTGTCAAACAAGATATATACATGTAAAACAGTATAAAGGACTGTGACATACATGTATAAACATAACACATAATACCACATTTGAAAATGTATTATGCCAATAAGTTTCTCTTAAATACCTTTAAAAATCAATTCTCGATGGAACCAAATCGATTCTGCAGATGTTTCCTTTAATAATTGATCATCACATCGAAATGTCACGGTTCAGCTATTACACATTAACAATGGAGACAAAGCAAGAGAAGATCTCCACATGGGAATGCTGAATAATGAACGACATGTACAATGTACTTACACTTGTAGGGTCTGCAGTGTCAACAATGTTTTAATTGCCACACAGTCTGCAGTATCAGCAATATTTTAATTCTCACATTTAGTTTGCCGTGTCAACAATATTTTAACTGTCACATTTCATTTACAGTATTAACAATATTTTAATTGTTCAATTTAGTTTGCTGTGTAAGCAATATTTTAATTGTTACATTTAGTTTGCTGTGTTCAAAATATTTTGTTACATTTAGTTTGCTGTCAACAATATTTCAATTGTCATATTTTCGTTCAAGCGTTAACAATATTTTATTTGTTACATTTGGTCTGCAGTGTTAAAAATACTTTAAATCTCACATTTGGTTTTCAGTGTTTACAATATTTTGATTGTTACATTTGGTTTGCAGTGTTAACAATATTTTATTCGTAACATTTAGTTTGCTGTGTAAACAATATATTAATTGACACATTTGGTCTGCATTGTTAATAATATTTTGATTGTTACATTCGGTTTGCAGTGTTAACAATATTTTAATTCTTATATATTGTTTGGGTAAACATTATTTTCATTATTTTAATTTTATTTGAAGAGTTAATATTTCAATTTGGCCTATAAAATTTGGCCAGCAGTGTTAACAATATTTTAATTATTATCACATTTGGTTTGCAGTTTTAACAATATTTTAATTGTCACATTTGGTTGGCAGTGTTAACAATATTTTAATTGTCACATTTGGTTGGCAGTGTTAACAATATTTTATTCGTAACATTTAGTTTGCTGTGTAAACAATATATTAATTGACACATTTGGTCTGCATTGTTAATAATATTTTGATTGTTACATTCGGTTTGCAGTGTTAACAATATTTTAATTCTTATATATTGTTTGGGTAAACATTATTTTAATTATTTTAATTTGATTTGAAGAGTTAATATTTCAATTTGGCCTATAAAATTTGGCCAGCAGTGTTAACAATATTTTAATTATTATCACATTTGGTTTGCAGTTTTAACAATATTTTAATTGTAACATTTGGTTGGCAGTGTTAACAATATTTTAATTGTCACATTTGGTTTGCAGTGTTAACAATATTTTAATTGTCACATTTGGTTGGCAGTGTTAACAATATTTTAATTGTCACATTTGGTTTGCAGTGTTAACAATATTTTGATTGTTACATTCGGTTTGCAGTGTTAACAATATTTTAATTCTTATATATTGTTTGGGTAAACATTATTTTAATTATTTTAATTTGATTTGAAGAGTTAATATTTCAATTTGGCCTATAAACTTTGGCCAGCGGTGTTAACAATATTTTAATTGTCACATTTGGTTTGCAGTGTAAATATATTAGTTTTAATTGTAACACTTGGTCCACAGTTCTAAAAAAAACCTTTAATTGTGACATATCAGTTGATATTTTCAAAGCTATCTTAGCACTACGTTATTGTAAAACCATCTGGAACTATGAGGCATAGCCTCTGATGGTTTTACAATATCTCGTAGCACGAAGACAGCTTCGAAAATATGGCACTTGGTGTGCAGTTAATAAAACGGTAAATGCGACAATTTACCTGCAGTGTTAAAAAAGATTTTAAAATGTGACACATGACCTGCAGTGTAAAAAAATATATAACTAGTGCTGCTATGAACACAGAGTACTTCTTCCAATTAGCAACCGGTGATAGAAATAAGCAGAATGTTTTACTAGTCCAACGGACAAATACATCTAGAAATCTACTTGTCCACCAATATTTTCACTTCTCCAAATAAATGGTCTGTACAAGGACAATGTTTTTGATTGCTTAAAAAATGAAACTGCATCGAACACTTTCACTTGTCCACAGGACAACCATCAAGGTACATTTCGCTTGTCCGAACAGATTTTCACTTGTCAGGACACCCGGACAAGTGCTTATTTTAAACGCTGACAACTTTGAACCAATGTATGGATCAACAAAACTATATGTATGCAATATAATAAAAAGGTAACCAGACAATGAATTTGGAGATTTTTTTGTTTTAGATTGCACCAGAATTGTAAAATGATAACAGTCATGTAATATATAGAGATTATTATACGAGCTTGTGTGTCGTACTGATTTTATGAAACATGTGTCAGGATTTTTGTATTGCCCAAGCGAGAGCAAGGGTAATACATGAATCCTGATACAAGTTTCATAAAATCAGTACGACTCACACGCGAGTGTAATAATTTCTTTAATATCCATATTATTATTGTTGTTTTCTTTATGAATAACAAGATCCAACTCAAAATATTTCAGCCACAACTAGAAGGAGACGATGCAATGACGTCATATTTCAAATGGACAGTCCGAGCTGGGACTGGAGAAGCAACATCAAGTTATGACGTCGCTTCCCACAATTACCTCATTACACTTGTTATTACACGTGTGCTTCGTTTGATTATTATTAACTCGGTTATGTTGAACCATATGGATAATAATATAGAATCCGATATTTTTGGATTCCATCTCATAAGAAGGACAAAATTCTGCTAAATTTACAACCTGACAATATAAAAAACATTTCTCACATACTGAGAGATAATGACCAGGTGGTTAGGGATTTTCGAAGCTACACATGTATCTTAGCGCTAAAAAATCGTAAAAACATCGTAGGTTGTGATGTCACCACAGCACACACCATAGTGACGTCAGAACTTACGATGATTTTAAGATTTCGTAGCGCTAAGTACAATTATCACCAATTATCACTACTATAATGTGCTGAGGCGTTTCAAAACAAGGATTCCTTCTCATAGTTGTCATATGTGTTTTAAATATTCTGTGATGATTTTCAGGCTATATTCTGTTCAAAATACTGATGTATATTTTAGGGAGTATGATTTGCCATTTAATGTCAGTGTTGTAGGAGCTATATCCAGTACAATTTCATAGCATTAAGCCATTGCTTCAAAAATATGTGCCCTGAAATCCGAATCACTTTCAACCACCTAAACCTCTCACCTGGACTTTTTATAGGTGACACAACAATCTTCCTAGGACTGGGTTTCTTGGTTCCCAGCGCCTGCCGACCCGGACTCTGATCCGTGTCACCCGACCGCCAGGCTATCAGAGCCTGCTGGAACGATGCCGCACTCTCCGACTCATTGTAAATTCCAGACATCAGCGAGGGCCCATCATACGAACCGCTCACACCATCCGGGCCATTCTGGTCCCAATCCTAAACAATTTCAGTGTAATTTGTAATTTTAAAGCTGCCATGTTAAGAATATTTGCAATACTTAAACATTTTAACTATAGAATACTGTAAACCATAGTCAATAACATTAGTTACCTTGAAATATATATATTTTTTTGTACATTATTATTATTCAAAAATAAAATCTGGTTTGGCCTACCACAAACATTAACACTGGTGTAGGAAGTGTGGGGGGGGGGGGGGGGGCAAGGGAGGGCACATGCGCCCCCTCCCCCACTTTTCAGATATTTTGCTTTATATTTGCTTTATAGGTAGTACTAAACCAAATAACTTCCGGCTGGGTCGAAGTTCGAGGTGCACCGAACTTTTGATAGAGAAGTAAACACCACAAGTCCTGTGATTGGTTATAAATGTGAGTGTGTTGGTTGTAAAAAAAAATAGTTTCATCTGGGCTAAAAATGTATGCAATTTTATTTCATCTAGTACCACTGTGTCAAGTAGCCTTGTGCTTGGAACATGTATGGGGTACCTGTAAAAAAAAGTACTCAAATTTTGTGCGGAACTAGGGTAGTCATAGACGCTACCCGTTATCTCAGAAATGAGCAGCTTGACACCCACTTTTTTGTGTTTCACTTTAAGGGTGAGGGGTGGTAGTATTTATATCCGTGGCGTTTATGTCGATTGATACGTTGCAGGTAGGAGTTTTAGCCACATATGTTACTATTGTCGTCTATGGGATTTGATTTGGTAGTATACACCCTATATGCACATATTCAGTGCATAATAAAAAATATTATGATTTTGTGATTTTATTTAATTAAACTATACTGGTTGATTAATTAGCTGTCCCTGGACCACGCAAGTTCACAATGACCTTTACCTTGACACTAATCACTGTACATGGCTCTGAATGGAGTTTGAATCAAAGTTAGCACTGAGGAAAAATTGGTTTTGGCCTATAATTCATACTGTAAATATTTCAATAATTTCTTTTTACATGGTATTTGACTTGCCATATACAACTGCTCTTAAATATGGTGTTATATATAGGCAACCTGAATTAAGATTTTAATAGCAATTTATTTTTATATTAAAAATAGCATGTGTCAATAGTGGGTTAATGTCTTTTGTTTCCATTAACATAGTTAATTTTTCATGTATGAAATTCTGAAAACTCAAATTTGTAAAGAACTTGATTTTTATTGTCATTTGACATATTTATAGGGTGCTAAGTTATATTTTAGACAAGTTTGTAGTTTTATGCAAAATTTAAAATAAATTTAAAGAAAAACTTCACCAAAGACATAATTAAATTTGTTGTCACTATTGTGCCTTCTGTTCTTAGTTATACATAACAATAATCTTGTTAAACATATCTTTAGATCTCCAGATCAAATATTTTGTTTAATAATCACTTAGTTTGCTCTCATGAAGACCATTTTAGGTTTATACTGGATTCAGAACCAATTCTTTTCAGATATGATTATCTGCCTTGGAGTAAGTTGGTAATTTATTTTATTGTTAAAGCTGTATTACCCAATGTTACTAGCTAAATAAAATGCTGGATTACTGATTGTAGAAATACATCCAATATACATATTGTATTGATCTGGATTAGAAAATAATGCAATAAAATAGATGTTCAGGTAATTATGTCATTTAAAAGTAGTTTTTTAAAGTAATTAATCAAAAATAAATGTGTGAAAGCTGGATGATAATTCCAGATATCACAAATATTAAAAGCTCCAACTACAGTAGGCTACAAATAAAATATAGTCAGGAATATGGGTGGCTCCCAATGGTTTTGATGGTTCATTATGAAAATCAGCATGGCCGATGGATTTGAAATTCCCACACCTGGTAACTTGAAGACGACCACACCCTGCATACAGGATTTCCTCCCAACACTAATGTCCAGAACATTAAGTTATTACTTCATACAGGTACAGTCATGTTGGTGTTTCCTTCCTCAGACAGTGTATTTTTTTAATACTGATATTTCTTTGATGTACCTGTTCAGGTCTCCTAATCTAGGGGTCAGTCAAGTGCATGTGTTTTAATGGAATACTTTAAAGGAGTAGAGGTACTCTGACAATCTTTGTTGTCTCTACATATATACCTGAGTACACACACCCAACTGACAGTAAATATCTTCAGGAGTTTTATTTTAAAACATTTTGTTGTTTAATATGACATATTGCATTTGTACAAAACTGTATACAATATATATGCCTTATGAGGTGTACATTATATTAGGTTGCACTGTAGAAACAACAGTTTCAGTCAGGCTGTCACTTTATGTCAGAATACACCAGATCCTGGTTGTCATAAAAACACATAGCTGGACACTTTTTGAAAAATGTATATTATCAGTATAGGTAGTACTAAACCAAATAACTTCCGGCTGGGGCAAAGTTCGAGGTGCACCGAACTTTTGATAGAGAAGTGAACACCACAAGTCCTGTGATTGGTTATAAATGTGAGTGTGTTGGTTGTAAAAAAAAATAGTTTCATCTGGGCTAAAAATGTATGCAATTTTATTTTATCTAGTACCACTGTGTCAAGTAGCCTTGTGCTTGGAACATGTATGGGGTACCTGTAAAAAAAAGTACTCAAATTTTGTGCGGAACTAGGGTAGTCATAGACGCTACCCGTTATCTCAGAAATGAGCAGCTTGACACCCACTTTTTTGTGTTTCACTTTAAGGGTGAGGGGTGGTAGTATTTATATCTGTGGCGTTTATGTCGATTGATATGTTGCAGGTAGGAGTTTTAGCCACATATGTTACTATTGTCGTCTATGGGATTTGATTTGGTAGTATACACCCTATAATAGTGTAAAAGTGTGTAAATATAAAAGTGTCCTTCCTACGCCACTGATTAGGATAACAACGGACACCTTGTTTATATAGAAATTGTTATTAAAAACAAGAAAATATTGTTAATATGTAATTTTAGTCATCAAAAACCCATCTTCGTAAACATGTTAGAATGGCAGCAAACTCAAGACAGTCCTTTTGATTGGATATAAGCATTAAACAAAACAAAAAGAGAGACAATAATGTTAATAGGGTTTTTTTCTGGTTACAATAATTTATTGTAACAATAATTTTTTTCTTAAAAAACTTAAAGCATATAAATTAATAACATGATGCAACACAATAATAAATATACAGCACTTAATAACTACCTGGTAATTACTTCTACTTGACATAGCTCCAACAACGCTGACATTACGTGCCGAGTCATACTCCCTAAAAGATATATACACACGTACATCAATATTTTGAACAAAACATAGCCTGAAAATCATCACAGAATATTTAAAGGGACATTCCTGAGTTTGCTGCAATGTTTAAGATATTATCGACTAACAGAGACTTTTTAACGATTGTAATTGCATATCAAATATTTTTTTCTGCATAAAATATTAGTGACTGTATATTAAACGTGTTTCTGATAGTTCTAATATTTGTACTAGATTAAATTTCATTTTATTTCCTAAAATATGTTTTTTTCGTACGTACAAAATTATTTCAAGACAGAATCCAGTTTGGGCTTCTTACAAATATCAAAACGACCAGAAACACATTGAATATACAGACACTGATATTCTAAACAAGAAAATATATTTAATATGTAAGTGTAATCGTAGAAATATTTTATTAGTCGGAAACATCTTACAATGAGGCAAACTCAGGAATGTCCCTTTAAAACATCAATAATTACCATTATAGAAAGGAAGACTTGCTTAAAAACACCCCGGCACATTATTTAATCAGCAGCTACTGGCTATTCAACAAGCAGCAACTAGACAGGGCGACACATGCCTTTGATACACCAGGCCTGGTGCTTATAAAACTTTTAAGAGTCTAAGACTCGAGACTCTAATAGAGTCTGAGACACTAATGTCATAACAACGCCATACAAACTGCATGCATGTAATATCATAAGAGACGGAGTCTGGATTCGAATGTTTTATGGGGCGAGACGTAGCCCAGTGGTACAGCGCTCGCTCAGTGCGCGGTTGGTGTGGGATCGATCCCCGTCAGTGGGCCCATTGGGCTATTTCTCGTTCCAGCCAGTGAACCACGACTGGTATATCAAAGGCTGTGGTATGTACTACCCTGTCTATGGGATGGTGCATATAAAAGATCCCTTGCTGCTAATTGAAAAGAGTAGCCCATGATGTGGCGACAGCGGGTTTTCTCTCTCAATATCTGTGTGGTCCATAACCATACATCTGGCGCCATATAACCATAAATAAAATGTGTTAAGTGCGTCGTTAAATAAAACATTTCTTTCTTTCTTACTAAAAGTTTTATAAGCACAGGCCCAGTTGCAGGACACTGGTTGGAACTGGAAATTGGTTCAGTGAGGGGAACAATCCTATATCTAACACATTTACAGTGAGCATGCTATCACCAAACTATATTTCACCATATTAAGTCCAGTGTTATGCAAATGAAGAAAGAAAGAAAGGAATGTTTTATTTAACAACGCACTCAACACAACATATGGCACTGGACCACACAGACAACGAGACAGGACTCCTGCTAAAGCCACGCAATGGGCTAATCTTTCCGATTAGCAAAAGGGATCATTTATATGCAGTATCCCAGAGACAGGAATAGTACATACCACAACCTTAAAAGACCCGTGTACATGAATACTGCATTTATGTGACCATCTCGGAAATGTCTACTGGACATCATGATTTAACACAGACTACCTGTCTACATGCACACAGGAGGAGAATGAAAAGTTGTGGGGCAGAAGGTGCTAGTCTAGTTGTGGAACTAAAATAACCATTGCTCTGTTTTTTTATCACCGTGTGTGTCTACACACGTACTGGATTTAAGGAAAACACAGTGTGTAGATGTGGATTGTAAATGGGGCTGTACTGACCTATAGGAATTCACAGGTCTTGGAGACATGCTCTGTCTTGGACCCATGGCCTGTAAAGTACAAGAACAAATAACTGTTATGAGAAGTGTATAGTCAACATGGTAAATATCCAAATTAATTTTAATCAAGGAAAGATGGACTATTTCAGGGCTTGATCTTAGTGGTAGCCTGGGGTGTTTTGGCTACCAATTACCCACTCAGGCTACCGGATATCTAAACCTGGTAGTCCGCCAGGCTACTAGATTTCGTTTTGCACATCCAGTTACTATGCAATCAACAAGATGATTAAACATCTAAAAAAGCAACCTAAAACAAATAAAAATAAATGATTTTGCTATTTTCTCTCCTTTTTTAAAAGTTTATTAAAACTATGGGCTACCAATTTTACTGAGGACTACCAGGTTTCATAACCTGGCAGCCTGGTGGGCTACCACTGAAAAAAGGTTACGGTCAATGCCTGTGTTTCCTTTCAATTAATTAAGTGTTACACCCTCCCTACAGCTGTAGTTGTCAATCTGCATCATTGCACCTGTTCATAAACCAATGAGCAAAATTATTTGTGCTGCTTAGAATAAGTTATTTCTATCCTTGTCAAAGTATGTCTCGGTGCAGTTTCAGATAGAGACATTGCTTTTGGTTCTAACTTGTTTTGGGGTAGATCAAACAAAAACTGCTAACATGAAATTAAAAACAATGTTATGCTCCGTTATACTCCGTTAAACTACTAATCTCACTGGTGTTAATTTCATGTTGTTAAATTTGTGTTTAATCGTTTGTTACAGTGTTCTTCTTACAGAAGATTTGACCATTTATGAACTTTTAGCAAAATTGTAATAAGGGGATGAATAAAGGTCTAATTTCTTAGATGCCTTCAGAAAAGAGGGGGCTCATTCAAAGACATAGGCCTATTTCTGGTAAAATATGGTAAATGAATACTTAATAACATGCCAACTGTAAAAAGAAAACATCAGCTACTCAGTGCAAATAAAGTTAAAAATGTAAAAATATGTGCGAGGTTAGAGCAATGAGAGCAAATATGTTTTAATGAATTTTTTTTTTTTTTAATTAGTTTTCGAAACTGTTTTTCATACAGTTGTGGCTGTATTTTGATAGATCTACAAGTAGTCAAACTACATAATGATGAAGTTGGTTCAAATTCTACCAACATATGGCAGGGAACAATAAATATAAAATTTTGAACATAATCTGGCAAAATATATTATTGTTAAGTAATTATGTGTTTTGTTTTATATGATTGTGTCTTTGTGTAACCAGAATGATTCACAAACCAATCTACATGCTGTAGAATAGAAGAAAGCAGAATGCTGACAATACTACAGCGTGTTTAGTAAGACGTTTATAATGGCAGCTTACCGTAATCGGAATACTTCTGTGTTTCTTAAGAGCACCTTTGATGTGAAATGCAGCAAAACATCGAGTACAGTAATGTTCAGAACACTGCTGACACGACTGAAAGAAAGAAACAAAATTAAACAGAGTTAATCATAACCCAAAAAGGGCTAGTAGCAATCTTTAGGGGTTGTTTAACAGTTACGAAATGCTCTAGAGAGGAAGAGGGTACATCATGAGATGTATAATGAAAGTTAAAGGGGACTGCATGGTCTAATTTTTATTTGTAAAGTAAAATACAGCCAATCATTGCTATTTTGTTCTTTAACATCACATTTTCTACCTGGTATTTATTACCAAACTAAACAAACAGAAATACAAACAGAAAATCGAATAATATTGGTCAAATTAAATCATTATGATAGGAACATTGGGAGGGGAGAGAGATGAGTGCTATGTAATTTTATATGGGGGAATGGCCCCAGCATTACAAAATGTTGCATGGGGGGAGTATTTAAAAACGGCTAAATTTGATATTATGTCATTGTTGAATGGCTTCTTTTGGCACTTTACCAAATATTTGACAGCCAATAGCCAATGATTGATTAATCAATGTGCTCTTGTGGTGTCGTTAAACAAAAGAAACAAAATCTTTTGGCACTCGAACAAGACTACAAAATATACTCAACAACAAAAGTTTAGCTAATGTTAAAAAAATGGCATAACATTTATAAATTAACCTATTTTCATTAATTAGTATTCACATCTGAAATGTTTACCATTTACAAACAACATAAACTCAGCAACCTTTGCCTTAACACAACAGGAGGACCTGGTTTTCTTTTAAGTTTATTCAACCATGGTAAATCTAGACGTCATAAAAGATATTTGCTAAACTTTCGTTGTTGAGTATATCTACATGGCACTTCAGTAAGACTATACTATATATTTATTTATTATATAGACCTGCTGAAGTGCTATAAAGATCGGTACTAGCCCCTGTGTATTACATTTTATCATTTTGACAAGACTCACTATCAATAATTGACAGCACTATAGACAGGACTTTAACTTGAACCATGCATTCCACTGTCAAGTCCTGAATCAACATGGTTCACATTTCGGTCTTAATTATTAACGAAGTTTTATACACGTAACAGGGCTAGCTCTGCCACTCGCCAAATTTCCCAACTGCAAATTTTAAGAACAAATTTGTTTTTAATTTGACGAAAAAAAATTAGTGTCATAATTCATATTTTGTTGCACGACAGCATGGGTTTTACATTTTTTGAGATGATTTAACCCGGGGTAAAAATAGGAAAATGTATCAAACTGGTTCATAATATTCTTATTGTAGTTGGGGTTTTTAACTCTGTGAATGGATTGATGGATGGATGGATGGATGGATGGATGGATGGATGGATGGATGGATGGATGGATGGATGGATGGATGGATGGATGAAGGCTTACACTGGAACAAATTTTGTTTGAATCAATTTTCAGATATGTAGAGTACATGTATTTCCCTGAAAATTATTCAAAAATGGTTAATTTAAAGAAGATTTTTTTAGCCAATGACTAAATGTTATAGTCACTTTGTATGTAAATTAGCATTTGGCTAAGTTGGCAATGGACAGGGCGAGTCCTGATGAATGAACGAACGAACGAACGAACGAACGAACGAACGAAGGAAGGAAAAAAAAAAAAAAATTGAATGGATAACAACACCTCAGTATGGAAATAAATTAATTAGACATCAAAGATAAATAACTGAATGAATTATAATGTAAACATGTTCAATAATCAAAAACGATAAAACGGAAAACATATTCACCAGTGCAGCATTTCGATCCTCACACTGGCCACATTTCAGAACCTTCGGCTTGTTTTCTTTGCCATCAAGTGGTCGCTGAGCAATGTACTTTAACGTCCCAGGCTGGCTGCTGCGTTCAGGTATAACTAAAGAAACAAAATTTAAGTTATATAATAATATGAAGAGCACTATATATTCATATTAGTCATTTTGAGAGAAAACATTTGTTTTGCAACATTAAATAGCATGCATCATATGAAACACAGTTTTAACATCCTGCTCAATGGGCATAAATTACCTTTTGATAGAAACTTTATTGTCATTATGCTGAATTGTACTAACATCACTATATTTTCACATTTAACTCGAAAAAAATTGGAAATGTTTACACATCGTGTTTTGCAAATGAACTCTTCATATACTATTGGACAGGAAAAACACAAATTGCAACATAATCATAAAGTTGTTTGGATGGTGATGTGAAATTAACAGAAGAACACTGAAATTTAGCGATTTCGTGATTTCAAGCTAACAGATGTACTTGAAAAAAGAGGATTCCTGTTTTGATTACTAGCATGATCATTTACACATAGTCATGGGGATTATGTACGGAGTTTTTGTATTTACTATTATTTCTAATATGAAAACATGAGTGAAATATTTTTTAAAAGTTCAGGGTGCAAGTGAAAAGATTCCAGACACTAGAGGTGATAATAATCCATAAATTGTTACACATATTAACAAACTAGTAGACATGGATGATCATTATATCCACAAAAGAACCGAAACCACTTACCTATTGGTTCATCCTTCAGTATTTTGATTCCCTTTTCCTTTTTCTGAAAAAAAATAAAGGTTTCAGCAAAAAATATTAACGTTTCTTTAGACAATACCCCAGAACTAAGTTTAATGACAGCTATTTGTTGTTTAAGTAGCATATATATATATAATTGTATTGTGGTAAAACACACAAGGGTAATAATCTCTTAATCATATAATCTCAAGTTTAATACAGTTTTTTGTAAACTGGTAAACTGTACACACAACTTTAATTCCAGTCTGCTAGATACCCAAATGACATAAGAATATGTGGTGAAGTGTCTTTTTGAATGGAAATATCATCAAACTCGAATGACGTCATTTTGGATGTCCTTACATCAAAATAAACTAGTGCTTAACATTTTCTGAATGCTGGACAGCTTTCAGTGTAAAATTGCTATTGGAATGTTTTTATTTGCTGACTATGAATGCATGTCAATTATGGAGTGTCACCCTAGTACGTTTGCTTAAATGTCAATAAACCTAGTGCCGTGACCTCGATCAATTTACATCTAATGTGCAAAGTTATCAAGTTCTTAAAGTATGTGATCTGAAAAATATCACATACTTTGATTGCACTGAAAATGTAAGATGTTATATGATAAATATATATACAGTCAGACCTCATTACAACGACCGTCGTTACAACAACATTTACACCATCCAACCACAAATTGTTGGTAAGGAACATACACCAATGTTATTCTGTTCATTACATCGGAATTCACACCTTCCAACACCGACAGAGCAAATTAGGACCAAATGTGCACCCGACGTCTAAAAACACCTCTTTACAACATTACATAATCACAGATGCCGTAACACGTTGGCAGTACACACAGCCATTTGGCATCCTTGATCTCGTTGCGAGCCGACAGTGTCACATGATGTCCGAGTTACAGATGTCGGCTAACTCTGTAGACGTCTGTTGCTTTTGAACATAAGCCTTTAGTCATTCAGTTAAAGGATTAACTTCAAACAATCAAGTCTACTGGAAGTAGGTACCAATTAATTAGATGGACTGTGGATGTACTTTGATCAATAATAACATACTTAGTATTTAATGATGGTCTGTGATCCATCCTTGTCAGTAAGACCATTGGGCTATTTCTCATTCCAGCCAGTGCACCACGACAGGTATATTATATGCCTTGGTATGTACTATCCTGTCTATGGGATGGTGCATATAACTAATCCCTTGCTACTATTGACACTCAATAGCCGATCATTAATAAATCAATCTGCTCTAGTGCTGTCATTAAACAAAATAAATTTTTATAATGGCAATTTCGATTTAACTACAAAGTGACCCAGCAGGACAAATATGGTCACTATAACGAGGTCTGACTGTGTGTGTATATATACAGATATAGATATAGATATAGATATAGATATAGATATAGATATAGATAGATATACAGATATTCAGATATATAGATAGATAGATATATATATATATATATATATATATATATATTTAACTGAAGAAGAAAACAAAAAAACAGATAGTACCCAACATGTATTTCAATTCAAAATAACTTGAACTTGTTACGGACTACTTGTAGTTAACTTGAGTTTTAGCCAAGCACACACTTATTGTACTGCACATTTTTATACTTTTTCTGCTTCCCTCATACCCTAACTTGATGTCTGTAATATACAGGTAAATCATCAAGTTTTATTTTCTTTTTAACATTGTTGTCAGGGGTTTTTTTTTAAGTGGATGGTTTTAAGACAAAGATTTTTGGTTTTAATTGAAAAT
Source organism: Gigantopelta aegis (assembly GCF_016097555.1). Classification (NCBI taxonomy): domain Eukaryota; kingdom Metazoa; phylum Mollusca; class Gastropoda; order Neomphalida; family Peltospiridae; genus Gigantopelta; species Gigantopelta aegis. The sequence continues at coordinate 30,446,694 of NC_054699.1, forward strand.
AATGTAGATAAAGTCTCATATTTGTCTGAAGATGAGACATCACTAAGTGACTTTATAAATTCTAACTTAATTTCTTACCTGCTAATAACCAAAACAAACCAATCAATTAGAACTTACCTTTGGTTTCGTCTTTTCCAAAACTTCAGTAGCGTAGTTATTGAGAGTTCCAGTTTGCCCTTTTGACCAGAAACCTCCACCTTTCCTCCTAAAATGACAGTTATGTAATAGATACATAATATTAATAATGGATAATTAGTGTTTTTAATAGCCATTTCTTTTCCAAAAAATAACAATTTTAAAACATGGCATATTGTCAACACTGAAAACAATAATTTAATGTACTACACTATAAAATAAAAATTTACTTCACATTTTATTATTCAACATCAAACTACCCTTCTTTATTTAGTTCCTTCATGGATCATGGCTTTCCATATATTTATAAAATTTAAAAAGGATAAAACTAACTTTTAAGAATACTGAATATTAAGTAAACTTTCCATTCGGTGTGTAGACTTTTTAGAGATACTGTTCTACACTGTTAAACATTAAGCAGTCACTAAAGGGAGTATCAAAAGATGGTCTCTTAAGACAGGTGGCTGTTTATTACAGGTGAGCTTGCATTAAGTGTAAATCACATGGCTTGGGAGAATAAGAGTGGCCTTTAAAGACAGGTGGCTGTTTAAAACAGTTTAGCTTGTACTACATGTAACAGTACATCAGATGATTTGGGCAAATAAGAGTGACCTTTTAAGACAGGTGTCTGCTTAAAACAGGTCAGCTTGTACTAAATGTATATCAGATGATTTGTGAGAATAAGAGTGGACTTTTAAGTGGCTGCTCAAAACATGTAAGTCTGTACTGTATTAGGTATATATGGTTTAATAAAAGACTGGCTTCTTTAGACAGGTAGCTGCTTAACAGAGGTGGCCACTTGAGATTGTATTTACAAAACTCACTCTCTTTCTTCTTTCTCTCTTCTCATGGCGAATTTCAGTTCTCTCAATCTGTCTTCCATCTTTATGTTCTCAATTTCCAATCTTTTTGTCTGGTCCTTGGCATTCCTTAAATTCCTAAACATGACAGAAGAGAAACAGAATTATGTATATTCTACTGGAACAATTATTAAAAAGAAAGTTTTAAAAGGTACATGGAACTAAAATTACTAACAGTGATAATTTTAATATAATAAGCAAAAGTTGCTATATTTTGGTTTGTTTGGGGCTTATTAATTTATTTGTTTTGTTTTGGGTAGTTTTTTTTCTTTTTGGAGTTTGGGGGGTTGTGGGTTTGTTTGGGGGTTTTGGGGGGTAGGAGGTGCAATTATAGCTTAAATGGCAATTCTTATACGAGTTAAAATAACATAATATACTATTATATAATTATTTTATCAGTCTTCATGAAAACATTTTAAAGTTTACAGAATTTTATCTACTATTACTTGTACATGTATTTATGTTAACAATGTATAACGAAACTAAATTTCAAAAGGAAACAATATTTATTACTTTATTTAAAACAATATATTTATTCCCTTAATAAAAGAAATAGACTGGCAAACAGGCTGTGCATGTAAACCTAAATAAATGTCACTATATAATCTTTATGAAAACTAAGTATATGAAATATTTCAGGAATTACTTAAATACCACAAGTAAAATATTCTATTGGCTAAGGAACACATACACAATCCCTGCAACTGCCCACGGCAACTGGTACTGCCATGGAGTTATTAATTCTTCATGGCACTTTTTTGTCTTGGGATTATATTCAGTGTTTTTTTCAATGGCATGTTTGTTGCTGTGGACATATTCTTAATTGCAGGGGTTGCATACACATAGTTTGACCAAGTTACTTGCACAGAATATCACTGAACAAATAAATTCAATATTATGCAAGACTCATGTGTAAAAAAAAAGAAAAAGACTTTTAATAAAAATGAAAAGCAGTAATGTAATATGCAAATACAGACAGCCATTGCGGTTCACTTCAGCATTCAGCAATGTCGATATAAAACTTTTTTTTAGATTAACATCCACATTTCTTTGCTAATGCAACTTCAATGAACGTTTTTGACACAGACAAATGTTCTATTTTAAAAGTTTCAGCCAATACTTTCTGATTATTATGCCGATTAATGTTCTTATCCTGTTTATAAAATACAAATGTCAAATGAAGACTTCAACTATTACATACTCTTCAAAAAAATAATTCTAATAAGAATTTACAATTGTCAAAATTGTAAGGTATATTAGCTGTGGGGAATGGTTATATGATAATAGTGAATTAATTGGGCAGACATTACAACCAGTAGTTCAGTATTATAGTAGGTTTTATGAACACCAAAGATCTTGAAGGACAATTGGGGGGGTCAGAAGTGAAATTTGAAAGTTGAAGTTTTTTTATCAGTAAATCGCAAATTCAAACAATAAAAATGAATAAAAAACAAAACAATAAAAACTGTATGATCAACAGAATGAAAAAGATTGACAGAAATAATGTTCCACGGTGATTAATCGACCTTCCTGGAACTTGTCAAAATCGAGAATGACACCCCATGCACGTGTACGGGGCAACTGCGTGATGCATGTGCAAACTATGGAATGTGTTTCGGTGTGTTGATAAACAGACCTGAACGTTCTTTACTAGGTTAAAACGTACGTTCGGTCTAATAGTTGATATTAACATTAATATTTCAGGTTCCCCTACTTTTTTTGAAGAGTATATATTAGCTTCAGCCTTTGTTTCTGCTGAAGTGATTTTCTGAACTGCAAGAGCTGATAGAGCATGCACAACGTATAGATTTTACAGGCCATAAGTGCAACAAAGACTGATAATCAATACAAAAAAAAAATCCCAGAAAGCTGTGCATGCAGAAACTGCATTACCATCTAGGTGTATAAGATAAATACAATGTATAGTCTAACATGATCATAATGAAATACATTAAAAGGCCATTAATTGTCCTAACTTGAAGGCCAAGATCTAAACAGCTAATAGCAAAATTAGTTTCTTAAAGGCAGAGTCATCCTGCAACTGACCTACCAAAAGTAAATTTTTGTGCATACTTAGATAAGAACTTTGTTTTTGTTTAATGACACCACTAGAACACACTGATTAATTAATCATTGACTACTGGATGTCAAACATTTGGTAATTCAGATTTGTAGTCATCAGGCTATTGGATGTCAAACATTTGGTAATTCTGACTCATAGTCATCAGAGGAAACATGCTACATTTTTCCTAATGCAGCGAGGGATCTTTTATATGCACTTTCCCAGAGACAGGAAAGCACATACCACAGCCTTTGACCAGTTGTGGTGTACTGGTTGGAATGAGAAAAAACACAGTCAGTTGAATGAATTCACCGAGGTGGCTCGATCCTACTTAGTTAGCCAAAGACTGTAAAAGTTAAAAAGTTAGTGTTTTATTTAATCATAATTTGGTATTTTGAACATGTGGTCTTTGAGGAAACCTGCCACATTTTTCCATAGACAGAACAGCACATACCACACCTTTTGATGTACCAGACATGGGGCACTGGTTTGGATGGAATTAAGTTAAAATGTGTTTTGTTTAACAACATCACTAGGGCACATTGATTTATTAATCATCTATCATTTGATGTCAAAGGAAACCCGGTACATTTTTCAATTTAAAACAAGGGATGTTTTATGTGCACCTGCTACATGTACCCACAAAAATTGCAGGTCATTTTTCAAGACACAAAAAATTTACAGTTTGTTTTTGTTTAACAACACCACTAGAGCTCAATGATTTATTAATCATCGGCTATTGAATGTCAAACATTTGGTGATTTTGACATATAGTCTTAGAGAGAAAACCTGCTACATTTTTCCATTAGTAGCAAGGGATCTTTTATATGCACCATCCCAGACAGGATAGCACATACCATGGTCTTAGAGACAAATCGATGAATGATTCATTTTCCTATTATTTAGCTTTGTGATTCTGTTATAGTTTAATTCCATAATGCTCTAAAATACATCTGAGAGGTCCTAATCCATAAAATCCATTTGGGAGGGGGGGGGGGGGGGGCAATGACATGAGGCAGAATGCCAATGGAACTTTGGGGGAGATTTGGAGGGGATCATTAAAAAAAATGAAAATGTATTTATAATAAAATTATAACTGTCACAAAAGTTAGGGGGACCCAGGTAACTACCTCCACCCTAGATCCGCCTATGCTAATTTGTCACACACTATCCCAAACCCATCCTTCACAACATGCTGTCCTATTTCCGGCAGGTCATATTTTTTTCTTAGCTGGACATATTTCCTTTGGCCTGAGCTGTCTGAATAAAGTACTTTTTGGATCAAATTAAATATTAATAATTTATATCTTTAGACAATATTCTGTTGGGCCATTTACTAAGTCAAAGTTTTTGTTGTGGTGCATTGTCTTGAATGAAAAATAACCGAATGTGCCACTGATGGGGTTCGATCCTAGACTGACAGTACACCAAGCGAGCACTTTACCACTGGGCTACATCCTGCCCCTTTACTGAGTCAAATGCTGTACAACTCTGCGTTTAGAAATTAGAATAGTAAATTTACTATTACATTAATTGAATATTGAATATATACATAATATGGTGATACTGACATCCAGATATTACAGTAAAGGTGAAGCTACAATATTTCAGTGACAAGCTGGTACATATACATTGTACATATATATGTGTACTTACATATACCGGGATCTGTAAACAATTAAAACAAACAAAAAAAGCTATGTGAAAACAGAGCATATAACTTGTGTATCTAAATTAAGCTTTTAAAAATAATTCACTGCTGCAAAACATGCACATTTATTAAAGTTATTTTTAAAAATCCTTTTGTCTTTAGTCTTAAAGTAGTAAAAATCTGAAATGTTCATGTCCAAAACATGAAATGAGGTTAACATTCTTTACCCCTCAGTTAAACCTTTTTTTTAAATTTAATTTGTTTTGTCATTCGAAGTGAAAGGTTTTTTTTTTAATGTCAAAAACATGTGGGAGGGGGCAAATATGCTGACAGTTCTAGCATAATGCCATAATGGGTAATAAAACCTTGGCACACATACACACACACACACACATACACACACACACACATATACACACACATATACACACACACATACACATACACACACACATACACCATAAATGTTAAATTGTTAAGTATGCACACAGTTACCTTTTTAACATTAGCATTTCAGGTAAGAAATAAAAATCCAGACATGAACTTGCAGCAGTAATTAATACAATAATGGTAACAACAACTACTTACTGAGCTTTCAGCTTGAATGACGTATCATCGGAATGCCGGGTCGACGTGTTAAATCCAGACATCTTCACTGTTTCTCAGGTATATCTGCATTAATATGAGGTCAACATTTTAATTAAATGTGCCTTACACTCATCACTATACACAGGGGTGCAGAAATCGAAAATATTTTACTAGCCCGCCGGACCAGAACTAACTAAAATTTACTAGCCCGCCAGAATTTCTATTAATCCACCAGCCTATAGAAAATATACTTTTGCTTAGCAATATTTTAACATCACTGGCGTAGAAAGTGGGAGGGGGCACTTTTCTTGATCCAGTAGCACCATGTATGCATGTGTGCCCCACACACACATTTTTTGACACCTCCCTACACCATTGTATGCATATATATATTTAATAACAAAAACATTAAGGACACTTGGTAAGTTATCAACATAACATGGCAAAGGAACGAAATCAGACCCCAAACCTTGATTGACAAATCAATACGTGTTGAAATATTCTGATCAAGACTAGGCTACTTTATTCACATTTCTTTCATATAGATTTATAAAATTCAAGTGACATTCCACAAGTATTTAACAGAAGAATCTATTCAAAACACACCGGCAACATACTTTCAACGTAAACAAATCATTATTTTTTTGGGAACAACTTACCTTTGACCTTTGACTGGGAATTAGACTAAATTGCAACCACTATCAAAATGGAACCATTTTTGTTGTCGAAAACGGAACCGATTTGGCTATAACGGCACCTCAATGTAATGGCAAAAAATAATATCTTGAAGATATATAGATTGTGGGGTGCCGTTTCAATCAATGCTAGGTTCCATTTTGTCCAATTTGGTTTCATTTTTCGTTTGGCGTTGTTTTGGCATGGTTCCGTTTTCGCTATAACCAGTTGCACTTGAGCAGTTCGGAACTCTTAAGTTGGTTATTGGCAATGTGGCGCATGTGTTTCGATATTCTAAAACTTTTGTTTGAATGATTTTGAATTCTTGCATGACTGATGCGTAGTCACGGATTCAATGCAAGAAATAAAAAATAAATCAAATCAAATCAAATAAATAAAATTATAATACAGTCAGTCAGAAAAAGATAGATCACCCGTCGGACTGGTAGTTGCATTTTTTAACTTGTCCATCAGAATTTTTACTCTCATTTGGTGACCGGGCAAGTACTTTCTGCACTCCTGGTACATCATCTCTCAACATCTAAATTGTGTAAGCTAATGGTTTGTTTAGTTTCACTTGTTTGATAGCACTACATGTCAGTGTTCGAAATAAGCACTTAATCCGTTTGTCCTGACAAGTGATAATCTGCTGGGACAAGCAAAATGTACCTTAGTGGTTGTCCAGTGGACAAGTTCAAATTTATAATGCTGTTTCATTTTGAGCAATCAAAAACACTGTCCTTGCTCTTGAATATAACTAACAACTTATTTGGACAAGTAAAAAATATTGATGGACAAGAAGATTTGTAGATGTACTTGTCAGGTGGACTATAGAAAAATTCTGCTTATTTCTATTACTGCATACATGTATGTAATCATGAACACAAGAATTCTGTAAAATTAATTGTCTGACCTACATGTACTATATACTTATTCAGTGTGATTGATAGTTGTATCCATGTATATATTAACTTATAATTCTTAGGTGCAGGATGTAGCCCAGTAGTAAAGCTTTCATCTGATACTCAGTGGAACTAGGATGGATTCAGGACTGTGGGTGGGACCATTGGGCTATTTCTCAATCCAGCCAGTGTTCCACAACTGGTGTAACAAAGGATGTGGGGGAAAATATCTGCCCGGTAAACCCCCCTCCCCTAACCCCTGAACTTAACTAAAATTAATAAAGGGGAGAGGATCAGGCGGATATTATACCAAATATGGTATGTACTATCCTGTCTGTGGGATGCTGCATATAAAGGCTTCTAGACGTTTCGTACCCAAACCCGTTCGTACCATACCGTTTCGTAACCACTAGCATACCAGTTCGTAACCAATTAAATAATGTCATACATTACACCTAACATTAATATATTTTTTAAATACACAATTATAATGTTATATTACAAACATATTGTAACATTTAGCAAAAAATGTGTTGTAATAATCACTCAGTATCTTTTATAAGCATTAAATGAGCAATTATGTGCTGTGCATCACTGAAGCATGCTGTTTCGTAACCAAAAAGCATACCTTTTCGTAACCAAAAAGCATACCTTTTCGTAACCAAAAAGCATACCTTTTCGTAGCCAAAAAGTAATTCTTTTGTCATAAACCCATTTAATATTTGATTGTATTAACCCGTGTAATAATGGTATGCAAATTTCATGTCATATGCAAATTTAAAAGTTCATAATGCTACTTTCACCTGTCAATAATTGAAGGACTCGGTGCTAAATAAGGAATAAGTCACATTTTGAAAGTTTTGAGAAATATACCAACATATAAGTTTTTATTAATTTCAAATTTACCTTTACCATAAATACAATTGTATGAATGTACTGGGTTTCAATATCTCTATATATAATTATATAATTATGTTAATATTACTATGTTTGTAAATATTACTATGTTTGTACATAAAATGTTTTTTGTCATGTAAAAAGAAAAAATGTTATGTGTTTGAAATATATCAACAAATAAGCTGACTTCGCTTGACATGATTCTTCGTGACAATTTCTAATCGCTAATTATTAAAATGCAGTTGGTTTGGATTCTTGTTGTTTTGTTTTTCATTAAACAACATGTACAAATGTGGGTACGAACTGGTATGCCTTTGGGTACGAACTGGTATGCTTTTGGGTACGAACCGGTATGGTTACGAAACGACCTGATACCCATATAAAAGATGCCCTACTGCTAATCAGAAAGTGTAGCCCATTGCATGGAAGCAGCAGGTTTCCTCTCTCATTATCTGTCTAGTCCATAACCATGTCTGACACCATATAACCGCAATTAAAAATGAGCCGAGTGCATCATTAAATATAAGATTCCTTCCTTCTAATTTTTTATATTTTTCACATGCACTTTCGTGACTTTGATGAGCATAGGTGCAACTATAAACCAAGTTTTATTGATATAGGACATATTTTGTGAAAAACCCCCAGATCTAAATGCACAACTTTAACGTGAAAGTTTAACTATCTAGTAATTTGCTGAGGTCTGCAGTCAAGATTTGTCACTATCAGTATCCATGCTATCAAAATTAATCACTGAAAATTGAAATGAATAATTCAGCCATGATCTGTCATTTTCATCAAAAAACAGAATAAGCTTCAAGTCCGTTTTTATGATTTAAACTCACCTTTTAGTTCAGGCATTAAAAGGAACTGGAATTAAAAGCGTTTAGAAATGTTCTAGTTAAATCGTTACATGAAACAAGCTGAAACAGAACCAACGCAGGTGTGATACATCACATGCGACGGTTCCAAGCAGCAGGTAAACAAAAATATCCGATTAAAATCTCGCGAGAACCTGCGGTATCGTAGATAGTCTCGGTTAACCCAGAATCTTTTCAAACTAGTCTAAAACCCACAACCTCTTAACCTGACTAATCAAATCTAATCAAAATTATACCCAGGTGATTTTTCAAACTTATATATTAGTTATGAAAATCCCTAGAATAAAAACCATAAATATGTGTCAGTATTATCATGACCTGTTATGGTATTCAAACAACCGGTACCTAAAATGACAATAAATGACCTGTTATAGATAGAAATATGATATTTATTTACAATTATACTGCAAAACATATGTAATATGAAACAGACTATAACACCAAGTTTGATATTGAACACACCTGAGACCATCTCTCTGTTTAGCTTAGTACTTGTGATTTCACCTGTCAAGTGTAATCAACATAAACCTGGGTGTTATAGTCTGTTCCCAATTTTGCAGTAAAATTGTAAATACATCTCATATTTCTATCTATAATAGGTCCTTTATTGTCATTTTTCCTACCGGTTGTTTGAATACCATAACTGGTCATGATAATACTGACACATTTTTATGGTTTTTATTCCAGGGATTTTCATAACTAATATATAAGATTGAAAAATCACCTGGGTATAATTTTGATTAGTACTTTAATTATAGGAGGTCTGCAGGACTGTCAAGTATTATATTTCTTTTAAATCTAATGAACCAAGAGTTTTAATTATAAATAATGGACATCGTTGACTACGTTTTTGATGTAGTAAGTCACTGTATGTGGGTGTTTGTGGGGTGTTTTGTTTTTGTCGTTGTTTTTTGTTTTTCTTTGTGCGTGTATGTTTTGGTAAGCAGGCTATTTAGCTATAAAATGTAATTCATTTTCTACATCATAATTACAAATTTGTCCTTCCTTTTTATTTTCCTGTATCTGCCTCGTTCAATTTCTAATTTGTGTGCACATATGCGAACTTTTGTTATTGCTCTTTTAAACGTGTCCTTTTGTATCTTAGCTGGATTTAGAAAATATTTGAAATATATACATTTTCCCGATTGTATGAGTTTGTTTTGATCATACGTTAGATATTTTTGCTGAAATATAATATTATATAGTTTTACATTTCTTCCAAATTGTTTTGTCAAACATTTGGCATTTCCGACAAACAGTCTGAGAGGAAACACTACATTTTTTTATTATTAGCAACAAAGGTTCTTTTATGTGTACTGTCCTACAGACAGCACGATACATACTGCAGCCTTTGATAAATTAGTAATTTGGCATTGGTTGGGATGGGGTGGGTGGGGAATCAGAGAATTAATTTACCGAAGTGATTCGAACCTATCACTCAAGCACATCAGGTGAGCTCTCTACTGACTGAGCTAGATCCTGCCCCCATATATCATTAATTATAATGTCTATTCGTTTTAGATAATATCTTGATTGTATTATATCTATATTTGTAACACTGTAATATAGCACAATGCATGGAACAACTGGTTTATGTTGTACATTCTGTATATGCCTATCAATCAATCAATCGATCAATCAATTACCAAACCTACGAACCCATCAATAAATCCATCAAAGAACCTATCACGGAATCGGGGAATCATTCAACCGATCAACCAGTCAACTGAAACTATTAATCAAAGTAATAGAAAAAAAACTATTTTTCTTTTGTCCCCCCCCCCCCCCCCCCCGAAGTTGTTCAATGCATTTATGGTAGAAAATAACAAAGAATCGATGGAGGTAAGGGTTTTATGTTTAAATGCATTTTACATTATAGTTATTCCCCTTTATCCTCCATTTTGTTGGTCCTTAAAAATTATTTTTAAAGGCTAAAATAAGTCTTTAGCAGAAAGATCGCAGCTTCAGCATGCCGTCTATTGACGTGCAACGACCGCCGGTGGAAGAGGCACCACCAGAAGAAACATTTACTAAACCTGTTATTGGGATTATTTATCCACCACCTGAAGTAAGGAGTATCCTTGTCTCGAACGGAGTTCACGTTTATTTACCATCGACGTCCCAAACTGCGTTCGGCTCATAAGCGTACGGGCTCTCATTTTTGTAGTGAGTGGAGGGAGAGGGGCAGGTCTGAGGTTGTCTTTTGCTCGAATTAAAAGCAAATGCTGGAATCTGGCAGGCTTCTAGAATATTTATAAAATCCACTAGCGACCATGCGGCCCATGGCCCATGCTGCCATGGGATCAGTGATTTTGAAAATTCACTAGCCCTACATCACTTTAAGCCAATAAAATGTTACTAAATAATAGTAATAATGGGTAGGACTTTCCTTTGGCACTGTCATGTATAAAGAACATTATAACATTTTAATACTTATCATTAATAGTTAGGGTTAGGGTTAGTGACAGTGCCAAAGGAAAGTCCTTCCAGCCTAGTTACCAATCATCCGGGTCTTTGGGGGTGAAGCAAGGTGGGGACCAGACAACTCGGACCGGGGGACAACTCGGCCCAGACATCTCGGCCACGGGGCCGAGTTGTCCGAGACAACTCGGCCCATGTGGCCGAGTTATTAGACTGATAGACAGGGCATGCTGTGACACATTATATGCGTGTTAAGTATGATAGTTGGCCATGTCGTAGTGTCGAAGTATTGAACTATAGTAATAATAATGCATTATACTGATAGATACCGCTAACTATATGGTCACCATTAAGAATGACAATTGTGTATGTCGTAGGCGCATATCGTAGTGTCGGATGGGTTTCTAGAAGTATTGTACTATAGAAATAACGCAAAAGACATCATCCAGGTGCGGTCCACATAGTCCATGAGGGTCACCAGTCAACAATTTATCAATTTAACAAAAAACAAAAAACACATTCTTTTATTTCTGTGAGAATACTTTAATTTAAAAAACAACACTTGTTCAACAATAGACAAGATTGTCCATGTGCCGAGTTGTCTCTGGACTCCGGGCCGAGTTGTCTTGCGGTGGGCCGGGTTGTCTCAGAACTCTGGGCCGAGCTGTCTCGACGTGGGCCAAGTTGTCTCAGAACTCTGGGCCGAGCTGTCTCGACGTGGGCCGAGTTGTCCTCCGGGCCGAGTTGTCTGGCATTCAAGCAGTGCCTTAGTGATTACTGGTTTACATCTATGTAGAATAAAGCTATCATATTATTATTAACTTTTTACATGCCTTACATATTGTCATTTATTTTCTGTAGCTAACACATAGTTGCAATATGTCTTATGAGTATTATATCAGCTTGGGTTGCCATATAAGAGAAACGAACAACGGGAATCTGAATTAGTATAATCTATATTTAGTACCGATGTGTTTCCGTGTACTTTGAATGTCAAGGGGACGGCAGGTTGGGCAGAATATAATTTTTGTTGATGCAATTTTCAGGTAATGTTAATTATAAATTTTAACAATTTTGAAATGATAAGATAATTATTAATATAATAATTATGATGTGGGCTACAAAATGTATAATTTGTATTTATAATAAAATATGTATGCATGATTAAGTTAATTATTTTTATGATTTAATAATTGTTTTATTTCCAAATAGTATGTAATAATTAAACAATGGCAAAGTTGTTACTTTACAACTTCAAAATTACAATAGTATTATTGTCATATCTTATTATATAGGTGTAATGGCAACAGTATAATGTTCCACTGAATACATTCTTTTATTCTTAAAACAAAATACAGTTTCTTGAAATAATGAAATGCTTTTGTTTTTACAGATTGCAAAATTACCACATGATGTTGCCCTTCCTTACCGGTTGAATGTAGGCAAAAAGAAAATAGCAATAATAAAATATAGCCATCCTCAGACCTTTACATCTAGGGGGAGCAATATCTCTCTACTGACCCATCACACCTGAAATTATTTCAAGGAGAATAATATATATTTCCCTTTGGCATGTGAATTTATATATACATGTAGTATCAATATGGTAATATTTTAAATTGCCCCCCACCTCCATAAACTACGTTAGGGAGCAAATAATCAGTTCCCTCGGTTATTTTCATGTCAAGGTCTACAACCAATGCAAATGTTTTAATAATAGGGTTTAACCTGGTATATTTAGTAATAAAACACAAAAACTTACCTGAGTAAATAATGGTTAATATATATATAATATTGGTGGTGTTTTATATCTAGTCACAATGGATATTGCAGATATTTTCTTGTTCAGTCTTGTGGTGTATTGGAATTGTTATTGCAATTCACTTTAAGTAATATCTACAAAACTAATTTTTAATAGTATACAGCTGGAGAAAGGAGGCAAATATCATGGTTGTTAATAAACTGATCTATATCGGTATGCCTTCTACTAGACTACACATATTTAACCTAAGTTGCTTTTAACCCGGGTTAAATTACCTCATGTAGATGCACTTATGTAGCATATTCAAGGAAAATATATGAATGAGATGGTTAAATGCTATATTCTCCATGTCAAACAGTGTTTTCAAAATGGAAAACAAATATCAGATATGGCAGTTGACCATTCATTTTATTGCAGGTAATTGCTAAAGCAGATTACACACACACACACACACACACACACACACACACACACACTGAACTGTAGAATACTATGAAACTACATATATATATAAAAAGGTAAGCTAACTTGAACAAGCAAAATCTACAAATGTACCACAACCACCAAATTACATTGATCCACAATAGAGTATATTTTAATGTATTTTTAGATTTATGTGTGTATATATATATATACACATACAATATATATATATATATATATATATATATATATTCTATGTATGTATGTATGTATATATATAGATATAGATATATATACTGAAACAAAGGCACACACATTATTTGTAAACCCTCTGCACCAAAGTAAATACTAAACACACGGAGAGCTCGGGTGGGTAGGGGGTGGGGACTACCTATATTTTCTTACTGCAGGCCTGCTACAGACACATTTGCAAAAAAAAAAAAATATATAATTAAAGAATTTAGGCCTACTATATTATAATTATTATATGTGTAATTTAGCAGTATAAACTTTTATTTTAAAATTAAAAAATAAATAAGTAAGATGTAGTAGCTGTAGTATGGCAAAATAAATACAAGTATAGATAATATCCAAGCAACTAAGATTAAATGGAAAAAAAGGACCACACAAATGTAATGATAAAGGAATATACTGTTTATTCAAGAATTGGATGCATCGTTTTGTTGGGGGGGGTTTTCATGGAAGACGATGGAATTGTGCATTTTATTTACAGTATAATGTGGGATTTTTATCACTGCACATGCTTTAACCATTTTGTTTGCTAAATTAATCTCTGTTGGTGTCAGCAAGCAACAACATTAAAGTCAACGTAGTCACATTCTGTGAGGGAAGCCATGGAATTCCATCAGGTTTGTCGTTTTAATGACCCTACCCACAAGTGGCGCCTAGTCTCTTCTTTTGGAAATTTGTAAAACGATGTTTTTTTTAACATCATGTTATGGTTTATGTAGCCAACTGCACAACATGTTTTAGGCATCGTGACCGTTAACTATTGTAAATGATCGACTAAACTTGCCTCATTTCACTATCAAACCATACGTAACTAAGGAGAAGCTTCACCGCGTCACATGATAAACAATGGCGGCCAGGGGTCGAAGTACCCGTATGTTCGGTTCCGAGAATAATCTAGAAGCCCTGAATCTGGATAACAACATTTATTCATAGTAGCATTACGGTTGCTAGTCAGTTCGTTATTCATACATGATACAGTAGTCAGTTTGTACCAAATTTGGTCATTTTGTACAATTGCAAAAAGTAATTTTGTACCATTAAAAAATGTGTAATGTCAGACGTGATATCACCCCGGTAGTGTCTTTTGCAAAATAACATTACATTTCAAACTTCTATAAGATGCTACATGATTGACATAGGTTGACAACCCGTAGAAGTTGGCAGTTAGTAGTAAATACCACAACTGGCAGTTAGTAGTAAATACCAAATGAGGGGCTGGCCAACTTGGGTAAAGTGGAAATAACGTGTTCTGAATTTCCATCTGTCAAAATAAAGTTTAAAACCCCCCCCAAAATTGCATCTTTGTGGCAAAAATGCAGTATAACTTTTTACAATGGTACGAAATGACTAGGGTACGAAATGACCAGGCAATATAGTACAAAATGGATGGTACATGCATTACAACTAATTTTGAGAGCAGAATGATGAAAATACATGGTAAAAAGGTCTCAGGTTAACACATTTTGCCCAAATAACTTTAATTTTTGCCCAGATTTAAGCAGACAACAACAGATTGGATCTGTTGATTGCACGAACTGTGCTTGAGAAAGCAAACTGAATGGAGTTGGAAGCATCACACATGACTCTGATGTTGACGATAATAATTTATTTATTTTTAAGGTTAACTTTAGCCTAGTTATGAGGTCTGGTAAATGTTGTTTAAAAATCCTTGGAAATGGGTACCAAACAATTATTGGTTATTTGAAATTTGGTAATAAAAAACTGTTAGAAAGACTTTCTACCATTCTAGTCTGAGTCCTCAGCTGTGCTCGAACAAAGAATGCACCAAACTGTTATGCTTAAAAGTCTTTGAGGTTTGTTTTCTTGTTTACATTTCACACAACATTTGTCAGATTTGTTGTTGTCTGCTTATTAGGAAAAGACTTTGAAATTTTACCGCAGATATAATCATCAATTATTGTGACCCTAGCCCTAATCTCCTAATCCTGATACATATTGTATAGAAATGGGAACACTTCTGAGTTGCCTGTTTTTCAAGCATAATAATTCTATGACTTGAGCAAACTTTCGGCAAAATCCCCCAAAACATTTCTCTGGCTGTATTTAGGGCCTCATTGAATAGGCCATAATCTAGAATTTAAAAAGTTGAGAGTTCTAAGTAACTTCTTCCTTACCAGAACAACAGGAGTAAGGGGAAGACGTTTGATAAAAATAGGTGTAGTAAACAATTATTGGTACATTTCAAGATTTGTCATGTTCTGTAGTGCAATATGTGTTGATGTACAATCTTGTGCCACAGTAAAACAACAAACTGATACAGTGTTATGTGACCTATGACACTAAACATGTCTGTGTCGGATTTTGTTGTTGTGTAAATCTTTTTGTTTCTATAATTGGATTAAGTCCAGAATGTGTTATTAGGACTGGCATAATCGCAAATGGTACATAATTCCTTTTACATGAACAGTTCAATACCGTGTTTTATTGTTACCCTATTATTATTATTATTATTATTAATATTATTATTGGAGCATTGATGGTACAAATTTGTCGTTCAAGTGTCAAAATGATTCTGCAACGTATGTCACTTTTTATATATCTTTAACACTCTTGGATATTGTTGACAAAACTGCAAGTTTTGTAGCCAGAAATGGTCCGGAGTTTGAGAACCGAATTCGTCAGAATGAAGTGAACAACACAAAGTTCAACTTTCTTACCTCAACAGATGCCTACCATGCATACTACCAGCACAAGGTCAAGGAATTTAAAGAGGGCAAAGGTCAGTATATAGATGTAAATTTATGTACATGTATGTGTGTTGTGTTAAAAACTAGAATATACTTTTATATGTACATGTAGGTAGTAACTAGTGTAGTCATTAATTCTACATTGTGTCAATGTACATACGATTAGAAATGGGAAGAGATTTTAATTTTCTACTCGTAGAATTTTAAAGAATTTTATGTTTGAAAGGGATAATTTTTTGTGTGTGTTTATTTGTTCCAATTTATTGGTTTAAAATTGCTGTAGACGGGCTCAAAAATGACATTGGTGAGAATTTTGCCTGAGGTAAAAACCTTTCAGATTTGCCATAGGTAGTACGTTCTTACATTGAAATCCTGGGCCCATATTTTCAAAGTTATTTTAGCACTACAATATCGTAAAACCATCGTAAGCTATGTTGAGACTATGGCGTGTGCTGTACTGATGTCATAGTCTACAATGGTTTTACGATTTCATAGCACTAAGACAGCTCCGAAAATGTGGGCCCTGCTCTTATAACTTATATATATATATAACTATGTGTTTTGTCATAAATGGACTTATTTGCATTTAATATTATTATTTTTTCAACAGGTCAGGAACCTCAGGCTCCAAAGGTATGTAAATATTTAAAAATCTAGTTCTGAGATATACATGCCCATGTACAGTTATTATAGTATTAACATGCTAAAGATATAACTATAATTTCAGTTTGAACTACACATCATATACATGTTAAACTGGTTGTTTCTTTTCAAATGTACATGTAGTAATAGAAATTGCATGAGGAAGTGCTGCAGGTTTTTTTTAAAGCAGGTAAAAAAAACAAATTAAAAAATTAAATGTTGGGTTTACAATAGCATTATATTTAACTTTTAAAACCATTTGCTTTGTGTTATAACTTAGGTATACTGAATTATTTCTAAATGCTTTGTACAAGATTGTAATTTTTTACATTCACACATCACTAACACTATTAAAGTTATATATATTTACTGCTTTTTGTGTACATGTATATAAATTCTATTCTACCTATGCATTTGTACACGCAAGTATTCTGTATCAGACTGCATGTACGGGTGTAGGACGTAACGCAGTTGTAAAGTGCATGCCTGATGCGCGGTCGGTCTAGGATCGATCCCCATCGGTGGGCACATTCAGCTGTTTCTTGTTGCAGCCAGTGCACCACGACTGGTATATGTAAGGCCGTGGAATGGTGCATATAAAAGACCTCTTGCTACTAATGGAAAAATGTAGCGGGTTTCCTCTCTAAGACTGTCAGAATCAACTAATGTTTGACATCCAATAGCCGATGATTAATGAATCTAGTGGTGTCAGTAAATAAAACAAACCTCTTTTGTTTTTTTGGTCCATGTACCTGTATTATTTTGGGGTGGTCCATGTACCTGTATTGTTTTGGGGTGGTCCATGTACCTGTATTGTTTTGGGGTGGTCCATGTACCTGTATTATTTTGGGGTGGTCCATGTACCTGTATTGTTTTGGGGTGGTCCATGTACCTGTATTATTTTGGGGTGGTCCATGTACCTGTATTGTTTTGGGGTGGTCCATGTACCTGTATTGTTTTGGGGTGGTCCATGTACCTGTATTGTTTTGGGGTGGTCCATGTACCTGTATTGTTTTGGGGTGGTCCATGTACCTGTATTGTTTTGGGGTGGTCCATGTACCTGTATTGTTTTGGGGTGGTCCATGTACCTGTATTGTTTTGGGGTGGTCCATGTACCTGTATTGTTTTGGGGTGGTCCATGTACCTGTATTGTTTTGGGGGGTCCATGTACCTGTATTGTTTTGGGGTGATTTTTTGGGGTGTCCATGTGCCTGTATTGTTTTGGGGGGGTCCATGTGCCTGTATTGTTTTGGGGTGATTTTTTTGGGGGGTCCAGGTGCCTGTATTGTTTGGGGGGGGTCCATGTACCTGTATTCTTTTGGGGTGATTTTTTTTGGGGGGGTCCATGTACCTGTATTGTTTTGGGGGGGTCCATGTGCCTGTATTTTTTTGGGGGGGTCCATGTGCCTGTATTGTTTTGGGGGGGTCCATGTACCTGTATTGTTTTGCGGGGGTCCATGTACCTGTATTGTTTTGGGGTGAATTTTTTTTTGGGGGGGGTCCATGTACCTGTATTGTTTTGGGGGGGTCCATGTACCTGTGTTGTTTTGGGGTGATTTTTTGGGGGGTCCATGTACCTGTATTGTTTTGGGGTGATTTCCCACCCAGTTATACTTCACAATATTTTTGTTTGTTCTTTTTCAGCTTGGCATACTGTCATCTGCCAAAGCACAGCAGGAGCAGGTCAAGTTGACGGAGACTTTCGTTCCGAAAGATCCACCTCCAGAGTCTGAGTTTGTCGCAGATCCACCGTCAATATCAGCCTATGACCTGTTAGTAATTCAAAACTCTTTAAGATGATTGTAGTAATGGTAATATATTTAGTAATAATGATAATATTTATATATGTTTAGAATTGAGCCACTTTTGTTGCAGCGTTAGTAACAAACAGTATATAAGAAAGTTATGAATACTGATGTGGTTTCTGAGTATTTATTAGTATAAATCAGGGGTGGGAATTCTCCTCGGATCAGCTGTTTTTCTCCCATGGAACATTGCGTTTCCGCACATTTTAATTGTCCTTTCCTCCAAAATGTGTCGGATGGCACAGATTTTAACCTAGGATTTCAAGAATTTCTGGGACCCCTCTAGATTTCCTCTTTTTAGCAGTTCACCAATTCCCACCCCCTGATAAATAATTTTTTTAATATGAGGTTAGTTGGTTTTTTAGTTTAAAATTATACGCCCTTTCGGTCACAATGACTCTTAAGTTTTGATGCTTGTTAATAGCTCCCCATACTTAGATTAAGGGGTGAAATTCAAAATATTATACTGAGCATTGATATTTAATCCTTTGTTTTTTTTAATTCACATGCTAAGGTGGAGGTAAACATTTATCTCCTTAAGTCCTTGAACTAGTCTAGGAGGAATGACGAGGAATCAGAGTGACGGCTCATCTTAAATGGCAAGGACTGAAATGCCTCTGTTTATTGTCTTTCAGAGATGTCGTCAAACTGACCGCTCAGTTCGTGGCTCGTAACGGCCGCCAGTTCCTCACGACAGTGATGCAGAGAGAACAGAGAAACTTCCTGTTTGACTTTCTTCGTCCACAACACAGTCTCTTCAACTACTTCACAAAGCTGGTGGAACAGTACACTAAGGTACAGCATATCACATACACAGGGTTTCTGCCAGAGGGTTAAACCAGTATGGCACCATACCCCAATTTTATTTTTTAAAATTTAAAGTTTACCTTTTGACAAAATTAATATATCTTATCTTTAATGTATGATTTTTTAAACCCTAACCCTGAACTTGACCCATTTTCTTTCCGGGTGAGGCCACCCCCCTCCCCCACCCCCATATCCCATTGATTGTGGTTACATTCAGTTCCATAGCGCCATACCCAAAAGTTTCTTTCTGGCAGAAACACTGGATACAGTAGGGGTGCAGCAATTAATTGCGATTTTTAAGCCTACTGCAGTTTTATTTCAACTGTTTTGTTCATGGTTCATCAGCGTTTTTATAGCTTGCAATGTGCTGGGAATCCCTATAATGTGGTGAGGCACTTCTGTCAATCACTGCAGTCATTACCGTTGTACATGAACTGTTTGCATGGGCTATTCCAGACCCAACATAATAAAATGGTATTTTTATTCTGTAGTCAAGACATAGTTTTGTCACTTAGTTTTTCTTTTTACAATACATTGTATTTACAATTATTTTGCAAGTGAGAATTAAAAAATAAAGTTTGTTGATCTTAAAATATTTTATTAAAATGTATGTGT
This sequence comes from Gigantopelta aegis, assembly GCF_016097555.1. NCBI lineage: Eukaryota > Metazoa > Mollusca > Gastropoda > Neomphalida > Peltospiridae > Gigantopelta > Gigantopelta aegis. The sequence goes on from NC_054699.1 coordinate 30,466,777, forward strand.
GATCGCATACTGAAAAAAATGGTTTCACAGATTTAGTCTTTGCACAATTTGTAGTGGTATGTAAAATTTATATCATGATAGTTTGTGCTTATGTCAATTTGTTATTTGTATACTTCAGATCCTGATCCCACCAAAGAACATGAGGGAAAAGCTGAAGAGAGAATCAGAGTCACACAGAGAGGTTAATACTTCAATTTATTATCCATATGGTTCAACATAACCGAGTTAATAATAATCATACGAAGCATACGTGTAATAACAAATGTAATGACGTAATTGTGGGAAGTGACGTCATAACGTGACGTTGCTTCTCCAGTCCTAGCTCAAACTGTGCATTTGAAATATGACATCATTTCATCGTCTCCTTCTAGTTGTGGTTGAAACATTTTGAGTTGGGTCTTGTATTTCATAAAGGAAACACCAATAATAATGTGGATAATAAAGAAATTATTACACTCGCGTGTGAGTTGTACTGATTTTACGAAACTCGTGTCGGGGATTCATCGCTCGGGCGATACGACACAAGCTCGTATAGTAATCTCTATACACGTAGTGTGTCCACTTGTGCATATGTCGTGCAGCTGTGGACACATTTTGTATGCGTGTCCATTTATGCGGTTACCAGAATGGTTTTGTATGCACTTGTGTCTTTTAGGACATGTTTTCATGTATGCTTACATACCTATCTACCTATGATCCGGTCGGCAAAAAAACCCATATCTGCAGCCGGACCGGACAAGTGAACACAGTGTGATTTTAACTGTATCTGCATTCTCAACACACATGTAGACATGCTACTTTAAGTATACAGCCATTTGGCTATTTCTTGTTCCAGTCAGTGCTCCACAACTGGTGTAACAAAGGCCGTGGTATGTACTATCCTGTCTGTGGGATGGTGCATATAAAAGATCCCTTGCTGCTAATCGGAAAGAGTAGCCAATGAAGTGGCGACAGCGGGTTTCCTCTCTCATTATCTGTCTAGTCCATAACCATGTCTGACACCATATAACCGTAATTAAAATGTGTTGAGTGCATAGTTAAATAAAATATTTCCTTCCTGTCGTACTCGGCCAATCGTCAGGCTCCACATCTTCGCGACGGGCATTCGTCACTCAATCCATGCTGTTTATCCTAGACTATCCCCAGTCCACCACAATACCTTGAAGTGCTTACATGCAGATCAGGAAAACCCTGTCACCTTTTATATCTATGCCCACACATTATAAACATAGTAAATTTAATCTAATCATATCATTTTTGTACAAACTGCTCTGCATTATTTATTGAGATTTCAAGCCAACCAAGCCATACACTACTTGTTAGTGTTTTAAGTAGATCAAGCGGATTGGGTAGTAGCAGTATATCAAATAGTATATCATCAGGTCAAAGTTCAAAGTGCATCTAACTTTTAATATCACAGTTAATACTACCAGTCCTGATACTTGTAATAAATGTGATAGTGTTTGTTGAACATTATAAAATGCCCAGTGGTAAAGTGTTCGCTTTATGCACAGTCGGTTTAGGATCGATCCCCGCCATTGGGTCCATTGGGCTATTTCTCGTTCCAGCCAGTGCACCACAACTGGTACATCAAAGGCTGTGGTATGTGCTATCCTGTCTATGCGATGGTGCATATAAAAGATCCCTTGCTGCTAATCGAAAAGAGTAGCCCATGAAGTTGCGATAGCAGGTTTTCTCCCACAATATCTGTGTGGTCCTTAATCATATGTCTGATGCCATATAACCGTAAATAAAATGTGTTGAGTGCGTCGTTAAATAAAACATTTCCTTCCTTCCTTATAAAATGTTTCATCTGGCCAATAATGTCCTGTAATTTAATTGGAAGGCCATGGTATGTGCAGTCCTGTTGAGAACATGTAAAAGGTCCCTTGCTGCTAAAGGGGAAAATGTCATGGGTGTCAATCAAAAAACTGTTAAACAACACAAAGTTTAACTTGTATCACATGTCTGGAAGTTATCGTTAAATCACGTGTGTGTTCTGTTGACAGGTTCTCGATGCCGTGAAGTACCGCGTTGAGTGGGCCAAGTACCAGGATCGGGAAAAACGAAAAGAAGAAGAGAAAGTTGAAAAGGAGCGAGGTTTGAGAAATAAATGTTTTCAATGGTCTATTGTAAATGTGATCACATGAGACAGGTTTAGAGGCATCAGAAATATGTACAGACAGTGGGAGCGCAGAAAATATTCTTAGTGCCATAATACCAATTTTTTATTTTAAGGTTGTTAAGAAAACATTTCAGCAGAAGAGAACAATTATGTTAAATATATATGAATAACTAATAACTAATGTGCATTTGCAGTGTTCAACATATATTTGAGAAAGTTATTAGCCCTCACAGAAGCTTTGGCTAGTGTTCTACGTTATATAGTAATACAGTTGATAATTTCCGCTAGCCCAGACGAAATATTGACTAGCTGGGACTGAGGGCTAGTGGATTTTTCGAACCCTTTCATTTGACTGTGTAGATAGATGGTAAAATATATATGTCATTCCATTTTTAAAATATTACGGCTGAAGTATAGTGAATAGCATTTTGCTGTATTCTTATTGTCCGAACCAAATTGTTAACAACTACGAAAAATTACTCTCCTACCTTTAATTGCCGTTAGATTTCCTCCAAAGTTTGTCCAGACACAAATCTTGAAAAAAACATTACAATGACACAGATTCCACATACCAGATGATAACCATGTCACCTATATCGATTTCGCTGAGAGCGCATAGGGAAAAAAGCTTGTAATTTTGTATCAGCTGTCATTTTGACTTTTTATGGAATATTCTTCAAGAGGGGTGAAAGGATAGGACTTAATCTAACAACGTCATAATATGTTATGATATAAAAGCAAACGTGATGACGTCATATTATTATTTTTTATTATTATTATTATTATTATTTTAATAATACCACTAGAGATCATCGATTTCATAGTAATTGTGTCACATACTTTGGAGGCTTTCACCCCTCTTGAACAGTATTCCATAAACAAGCAACATGGCAGACGGCAGAAAACTGCATGTATTTTTCCCTATCTCAGCAAAGACAATATCGGCGACATCGTTGCAGTCTCATGTGTGGAATCTGTATATTTGTAGTGGGTTTTTTTTGCGATTTGTGTCTGGACAAACTTTGGAGGAGATCTTACAGCAATTAAAGGTAGGAGAGTAATTTTTTGTAGTTGTTAACAATTTGGTTCGGACAATAGACAGTTTTTAAGATAGAGATTGGGAGAGGGAGAATTTACTATGGTTTGATGGTTATTGAAAAAGAGAAACACTTTAAATTCAATCAGATTTCATTAATGAATTCTTTATTTTATTTTTTGTTTCAGTGGCTTATTCACAGATTGACTGGCATGACTTTGTTGTCGTGGAAACTGTTGATTTTCAGCCAAATGAAGGAGGTAACATGTTACAGTTTATAGAGAGTGCAAGCGAGCTCTTATAACAAAGTTAAATGACCTATACAGACTGAGTTCCTTTTGAATGTTAATAGACAAATTTTGTCAAAATGTTTAACGGAAATGAAATCATATTAAAAAGCAAAAAGTCGGGCATTTAAAATATTGTTTTCATAACTCCACTTGGAAAATTACTCCAAAACAATTTTATATACCTTCAAATTGCTACAAATAAATATCAGGTTCCATTATATAAAAATAATTTATGGATGACCTTAGGCCTTTACATTATTTCATTTCATTTCAACTTATTTTCGTCCTTATATCCAATTAAAGTTCAAGCACACTGTCCTGGGCATACACACCTCAACTATACATTATTTAATAATTCAGGACATGATTTTAAAGTAGAATGTTGGTAGAATAGTTATTAAAGGGGTAGCTCTAAATATTGTAAAGGTTAGTTGTTTCCGTATGTTCGTTTATGTTGATGTTTCTGTTTTAGGAAATCTTCCACCTCCAACATCCCCAGATGAGGTTGGTGCACGAGCGCTTCAGCAAGAAAGATATGAAAGAGGGGAGGTAACGCATACTGTTTTATGGGGATTTTGTTTTTCATCATCCCAAGCAATGACCCAAAATGTTTTACATTAAAAGCTGTGGTATGTACTGTCCTGTCTATAGGAAAGTGTATGTAAAAGATTCTTTGCTGCTTTTCAGTTTGAATAGTGTACATAGTGGCAGTGTCTCCTCCCCCTCTCCCTCTCTCCCTCTCTCTCTCCCCCCCCTCTCTCCCTCTCCCTCTCTCCCTCTCTCCCTCTCTCCCCCTCTCCCCCTCTCTCCCTCTCCCCCTCTCCCCTCTCTCCCTCTCCTCTCTCTCTCTCTCTCTCTCTCTCTCTCTCTCTCTCTCCTCTCTCTCTCTCTCTCTCTCTCTCTCTCTCTCTCTCTCTCTCTCTCTCTCTCTCTCTCTCTCTCTCTCTCTCTCGTGTTCAAACATAGCCATAATTATGTTAGATCTAAAAATAGCCATAATTTAAAATGTGTTCAGATGTCATTAAATATTTGTTTTGCTCATTTCAGATTGAAGCTGAAGTTGAGATGGAAGTAGAGTCTGATGACGAGGAAGATGAAAAGGAGCCTCCACCTCCTAAACTGAAGGAGAAGGAGTCAGCTCCTCCTCCTCAAAAACTCAACCCTAACCCCCCAGCCCAGCCCCCTGTCCCTGATATGCAACTTCAAGTGAGTACTTTTTTCTTTTTTTTAATGTATACAAGATACCACACAGTTACTAGCCTTTTGGCCTTATAGTTGGGTGGGGTTTAAAAAAAAAAAATTATGTTGGTTCCATCCACTGATCTTAGAGGAAATATTTGAAATTCCTGATTATTAGGATATGTATTTTGTTTATTTATCAGGATATGTTTTGGGTTTTGTTTTTGTTTTTTTAATCCCCTACTTGTCCAGTCAGAGGGGTCTGTAGGTTTTGTTCTCCACCTGTCTGTCTGTCCGTCCGTCTGTCCAACATATAGTTTTCCAGACATTTGGGTTTTTGTCGCAATGCTTCAAGGTACTGAGCTAAAAAAATTGTATAGCTTTATCATACACAGTTACAGATCAAATTTGACTTTTATGGCCCTTGAATTTAGGAGTTATAAAAATGTCTTGGGACCAATAGTGGACATGTATTGCTTTAGCAGTACTCTCAGAATGCTTGTTCATTAGGGCCCATATTTTTAAAGCTATCTTGATGCTGCTATGATATGGTAAAACCATTGTACGTTATGACACCATCTCTGTATTTGGATATCAGGATATTTGTTTTGTTTTGATTGTCGTGATATGTTTTGTTTGTTTATCAGAATGTGTTTGTTTATGACAATTTGTTTATCAGGATATGGAAGAGGATTCCGAAGATGACGAGGACAGTACAAAGGAAAAGCCAGCTAAGCCTGCTCCCCCTCCACCCCCACCCCCACCACCAACAGAGGCACCACCCCTGCCACCTACTCCAGATCAAGTGATTGTAAGAAAGGACTACAATCCCAAAGGTACAAAAACTAAAAGCATTTTCAACTTTCAATACCCATTGGGCTATTTCTCGTTCCAGCCAGTGCACCACGAATGGTATATCATTATCAAAGTCTGTGGTATGTGTTAAAAGGCCCCATGGTTCTACAAATCCACTAGCCCTCTTGTCTAGGCTAGTGAAAAACACTAGGTCATTAGTCAAAGTCAAATCTTCTGTGTCCTTTCTCAAACATTTGTGGAACTCTGTAAAAGCATTTGCATCATTCTATACCCACTGGGCTAATTGGGTTATTTCTCGTTCCAGCCAGTGCTCCACGACTGGTATATCAAAGGCCGTGGTATGTACTATCCTGTCTTATGGGATGGTACATACAAAAGATCCCTTGCTACAAATGGAAATATGTAGCGGGTTTCCTAACATTACATGTAAGAATTACCAAATGTTTGACATCCAATAGCTGATGATTAATAAATCAATGTGCTCTAGTGGTGTTGTTAAACAAAACCTTCACATCAATTTTGGATCACTCTATAATAATGTCAGTTGGTGTTCAGTGGCTGCCAAAGGGCGTAATGGTGTTAAACAAAACCTTCACATCAATTTTCAGATCACTCTATAATAATGTCAGTTGGTGTTCAGTGGCTGCCAAAGGGCGTAATGGTGTTAAACAAAACCTTCACATCAATTTTGGGATCACTCTATAATAATGTCAGTTGGTGTTCAGTGGCTGCCAAAGGGCGTAATGGTGTTAAACAAAACCTTCACATCAATTTTGGGATCACTCTATAATAATGTCAGTTGGTGTTCAGTGGCTGCCAAAGGGCGTAATGGTGTTAAACAAAACCTTCACATCAATTTTGGGATCACTCTATAATAATGTCAGTTGGTGTTCAGTGGCTGCCAAAGGGCGTAATGGTGTTAAACAAAACCTTCACATCAATTTTGGGATCACTCTATAATAATGTCAGTTGGTGTTCAGTGGCTGCCAAAGGGCGTAATGGTGTTAAACAAAACCTTCACATCAATTTTGGGATCACTCTATAATAATGTCAGTTGGTGTTCAGTGGCTGCCAAAGGGCGTAATGGTGTTAAACAAAACCTTCACATCAATTTTGGGATCACTCTATAATAATGTCAGTTGGTGTTCAGTGGCTGCCAAAGGGCGTAATGGTGTTAAACAAAACCTTCACATCAATTTTGGGATCACTCTATAATAATGTCAGTTGGTGTTCAGTGGCTGCCAAAGGGCGTAATGGTGTTAAACAAAACCTTCACATCAATTTTGGGATCACTCTATAATAATGTCAGTTGGTGTTCAGTGGCTCAAAGGGCGTAATGGTGTTAAACAAAACCTTCACAATTTTGGGATCACTCTATAATAATGTCAGTTGGTGTTCAGTGGCTGCCAAAGGGCGTAATGGTGTTAAAAAACCTTCACATCAATTTTGGGATCACTCTATAATAATGTCAGTTGGTGTTCAGTGGCTGCCAAAGGGCGTAATGGTGTTAAACAAAACCTTCACATCATTTTGGGATCACTCTATAATAATGTCAGTTGGTGTTCAGTGGCTGCCAAAGGGCGTAATGGTGTTAAACAAAACCTTCACATCAATTTTGGGATCACTCTATAATAATGTCAGTTGGTGTTCAGTGGCTGCCAAAGGGCGTAATGGTGTTAAACAAAACCTTCACATCAATTTTGGGATCACTCTATAATAATGTCAGTTGGTGTTCAGTGGCTGCCAAAGGGCGTAATGGTGTTAAACAAAACCTTCACATCAATTTTGGGATCACTCTATAATAATGTCAGTTGGTGTTCAGTGGCTGCCAAAGGGCGTAATGGTGTTAAACAAAACCTTCACATCAGTTTTGGGATCACTCTATAATAATGTCAGTTGGTGTTCAGTCAGTGGCTGCCAAAGGGCGTAATGGTGTTAAACAAAACCTTCACATCAATTTTGGGATCACTCTATAATAATGTCAGTTGGTGTTCAGTGGCTGCCAAAGGGCGTAATGGTGTTAAACAAAACCTTCACATCAATTTTGGGATCACTCTATAATAATGTCAGTTGGTGTTCAGTGGCTGCCAAAGGGCGTAATGGTGTTAAACAAAACCTTCACATCAATTTTGGGATCACTCTATAATAATGTCAGTTGGTGTTCAGTGGCTGCCAAAGGGCGTAATGGTGTTAAACAAAACCTTCACATCAATTTTGGGATCACTCTATAATAATGTCAGTTGGTGTTCAGTGGCTGCCAAAGGGCGTAATGGTGTTAAACAAAACCTTCACATCAATTTTGGGATCACTCTATAATAATGTCAGTTGGTGTTCAGTGGCTGCCAAAGGGCGTAATGGTGTTAAACAAAACCTTCACATCAATTTTGGGATCACTCTATAATAATGTCAGTTGGTGTTCAGTGGCTGCCAAAGGGCGTAATGGTGTTAAACAAAACCTTCACATCAATTTTGGGATCACTCTATAATAATGTCAGTTGGTGTTCAGTGGCTGCCAAAGGGCGTAATGGTGTTAAACAAAACCTTCACATCAATTTTCAGATCACTCTATAATAATGTCAGTTGGTGTTCAGTGGCTGCCAAAGGGCGTAATGGTGTTAAACAAAACCTTCACATCAATTTTGGGATCACTCTATAATAATGTCAGTTGGTGTTCAGTGGCTGCCAAAGGGCGTAATGGTGTTAAACATTTGGGAATCATATGGTGCCAATCAAGACTTGATGTGATGTTATCTTTTGATGCATACTTCTTTTAAATGTTAATTACTGTGTGTATTATTATGCTGTAAACAAGAGGGAAAATGTGTGCATGTAAATTTTGTAATTGTTGCATGCTCATCCCCAAAATTCTAAATTTATATGCACTCATTATTTTGATTGTAGATACTAACAGTTTGTGAAATTTACATGTCGTGAATATGTGCTAAGATGAATTATGTGTGTTTTTTAAATGGTTTACGTTAATATCTTTTGGGGTACCGTAAACTTTAAGTCCTATTTCCATATTCCATTAAGCATAAGTTGAGTAATAACTGCTCTTTATTACATACCTGTTCAAGCTTACTATAGTGATAAAGACATTTTGAAACCGTGTAATAAATTTATTTTGTATCGCACATATGTGCAATATGGACCGGAACTTTTAAATGGGGAATTCCCTTTTTCTTTTTACTGCAGTTAGTGTCTTTTGTTTACTGACGTCATATATGATTTATAAATGACGTCACATCGTATTTGAAACATTACATAAGGCTGCCGCAGAGTATGATTCTTAGCATTAAGTACATCCATGAAATGAGTTTTGATAATAGATAACAAAGTGTTGTTATGACGTTAAATTAAAAACGGCTTTTTATAAAACATAAAAGAAGATATGTAATAAATACAGAACTTCACATACGTTGTTTTTGCTTCCTATTTATTGCACACGGTCAAGTGGTATATATTCTTTCGCAAAATAAACTTGTGCAATAAATAGGAAGCGAAAAAACGTATGTTAAGTTCTGTATATTTATTACACACCATTGTAAGATATTGTCATAACAATTATTCAGTATCTAACTAGTGTAATATTGGATGGACGTGACTGTGACATACATCACTTGCTGACCCAATTCATAGAAACATAATGTGTAGTAGGTCTTGACATCTGCTTACTTCTGCATTGCGGCTTGTTTGCAGTTGGTTTGTAATAAATAAAATACTAAACTAGCTTGTCTGTCATACCATTTTTATGAAACTCGTGAACAGTGTTGATATCAAAACTGTTCACTCATTTCATAAAAATGGTATGACAGGCAAGCTAGTTTAGTATTCTATATGTAAGATGTAAGTGGACAGTGATTAATAAAAGAACCAATATATAAATAAATAAATAAATACATATTTTTAATTGAATTTTTAGATAAAATGTCCAGCATGTTGTATATTTGAATGATTTTTTTTTTCTAATCATCATATGTCTACATGTTTAATTTTTAATCATTATTTTTCTTGTTTTTCATAGCTCATGCTCCAGGAGGGGAGTCCACTCCAGACCAGTTCATGATTTCGCCCATCACCGGGGAAAAGATTTCAGCGCAAAAAGTCCAGGAGCACATGCGAATTGGTAAGTTACCTCATCAGCAACTAGGAAGACGGGTGGTAAATGACATACGTGTCTTATTGAGATAAATACATTTGGATTCTCACTGATCCATTGGAACTTTCTAATTCTGATTCTGCAATGGAGAGTAAATGTCTAACTTGAACTCCTCTTAAGTGACATAGGTCCATGGATCAAGCCTCCTTCTTGGACAGATTAGATAATTTCCCATACCAGCTGGAAAGTGCAGGTCAAAAAAATCATTTAATTATAATCAGAAAATGGTAAAGTAACTGAATGTTTGATCCACCACCACTACTACTACTTCTTCTGATTGTTTAAAATACAATATGTTCAATTACATGCAGGCTATTTGTATTGAGAAAATAAATACATTTTTATTAAAAGTTTATTTAAGTGGGGTTCTTTGGGGGTGGGGGTAGTGGAGGATAATACATGGTGGGTGAGTGCGTGCACTATTAAGCAGTCGTGGCTTATGCTGTGTTTTGCTAAATAATTGAAGTTGATGAATTTAATAATTCATTTCAAAACATTGACAAGAATTAGCATGTTCAATAAGCCTTGTTTTATATGCGCAAAAAAAACCTAGTTTTTGATTGCATTATGGGTCTATGGCCTTTATATTGAATAAATTGTCTGTCTGTTTTATTTTAATTGCATTTTGTTTGGGCTTGTAGGTGGTGTTTTTGGTTTGGGTTTTTTTTTGGTGGGGAGGGGAGGCGCTACACATCAAACTGGATATGCCACATTGCTAATAATATATATTTTGTTAACCATAACTACTGAAATATGGTTCATTTTTTTCTTCTTTTTTTTCTTCTTTTTTCGACCAGGTTTGCTGAACCCGAAATGGATGGAGGAGCGTCAGCGCACGATAGAGGAGAAGAAGGACCAGGAGGAAGTGTACGCAGCAGGGTCGGCTATCGACATCAACCTGAAGCAGCTCGCCGAGAGACGTACCGACATCTTCGGTATCGGCACCGAGGAGACGCAGATCGGTAAAAAGGTCAGTGCTTTTTCCAGTTGTTGGGTTGAGAGCTCACCTGAGATGCTTGTGTCTCAGGATCGAACCACCTCGGTGGATCCATTGAACTGATTGCATTTTTTTTCCCCATTCTAACCAGTGTACCACAGCTAGTCAAAGACCAGGTGATTGCAATTTTTTAACCCCATACATTTGGGGTTTTTTTAGGGATTATAACAACAAACTAAACAAACTAAACAAACAAACAAAACAAACTAAAGTAGAAAAAAAGAGTAATTTTTTTCTGCCCTAACTAACTAAAGTCCAAACTATTACTCTCTTATCTTTATTTATTGTTAAATTTCCCCAAAATTTTGTCCAGACAGAAATCTTGAAAAAATCATTACAGTGACCAAGGCTTCACATACTAGATGATAACTATGACACCTATATCAACTTCGCTGAGATCGCATACGGCAAAAACCATGTAATTTTGTGCTGCTATTTTGCCTTTTTATGGAATACTCTCCAAAAGGAGTGAAAGGATATGTCGTCATAACAGTAAAAAAAATTGCATGCTTTTTTCCTATGCAATCTTAGCAAAGTCGACATGTTTATCATCTAGTATGTGGAATATGTATTATTGTAATGGCTTTTTCACGATTTGTCTGGACAAAATATGGGTAAAATGTATCGGTAATTAAAGGTAGGAGAATAATTTATTGTAGTTGTTAACAGTGTGGTCCAGACTTTATAATATTCAGTGGTGTGCCAGGGTTCTAAGTATGATAATATTGCTCATGAATGTTTTACATAGCCCTTGCTGCTATTTAATCGAAAAAGAGTAGCCCTTGGAGTGGAAACAGCTGGTTTCCTCTCTAATTATCTCTGTGGTTATCCACATTTCTCCCACCATATAACTGTAATTAAAATGTGATGAGCTTTGTTAAATAAAATATATTTTTCATTCTTTCTTTTATTCCAGATTGGTGAAGAGGACAAGAAAGAACGCTCTAAGATCGTGTGGGACGGTCACACGGCCTCCATGGAGAAAGTCTCTCAGAGAGCCAGGGAGAACATTTCTATTGAGGAGCAGATCGCTACCATCCACAAAGTCAAGGGCTTAGTGTGAGTTGGGTTTTATTGCAATCATCCACAAAGTCACGGGCTTAGTGTGAGTTGGGTTTTATTACAACCATCCACAAAGTCACGGGCTTAGTGTGAGTTGGTTTTTTTTGCAACCATCTGCAAAGTCCAGGGCTTGGTTTGAGTTGGGTTTTATTGCAACCATCCACAAAGTCGTGGGTTTAGTGTGAGTTGGGTTTTATTGTAACATCCACAAAGTCAAGGGCAACCATCTACAAAGTCCAGGGCTTAGTTTGAGTTGTGTTTTATTGCAACCATCCACAAAGTCAAGGGCTTAGTGTGAGTTGGGTTTTATTGCAACCATCCACAAAGTCAAGGGCTTAGTGTGTGTTGGGTTTTATTGCAACCATCCACAAAGTCAAGGGCTTAGTGTGTGTTGTGTTTTATTGCAACCATCTACAAAGTCCAGGGCTTAGTGTGAGTTGGGTTTTATTGCAACCATCCACAAAGTCAAGGGCTTAGTGTGTGTTGGGTTTTATCGCAACCATCTACTAAGTCATGGGTTTAGTGTGAGTTGGGTTTTATTGCAACCATCTACTAAGTCATGGGTTTAGTGTGTGTTGGGTTTTATCGCAACCATCTACTAAGTCATGGGTTTAGTGTGAGTTGGGTTTTATTGCAACCATCTACTAAGTCATGGGTTTAGTGTGAGTTGGGTTTTATTGCAACCATCCACAAAGTCAAGGGCTTAGTTTAAGTTGGGTTTTGTTGCAACCATCCATAAAGTCACAGGCTTAGTGTGAGTTGGCTTTTGGTGTCACTGCTCAAGGCACAAAATTATTTTGATGAAATGGGCAGCAGTCTCTGCTTCTCATGTTTTAATCCAGAAGCAGATGCTAGAAATTGAGAAGCAGTTCTCAACCACTTGTACTGAGATCAACTTTACTCTCATTTTTGTGGGCTGGACGTAGCTCAATGGTAAAGCGCTTGCTTCGTGTGCGGTTGGTCTGGGATCGATCCCCATTGCCAGCCAGTGCACCACAACTGGTATATCAAAGGCCGTGGTATGTACTACCCTGTCTGTGGGATGGTGCATATAAAAGATCCCTTGCTACTAATGGAAAAAAGGTAGGTAGTTGCCTCTCTAAAACTGAAATGACCAAATTTTTGACATCCAATAGCCGATGACTAATATATCAGTGTGCTCTAGTGGTGTTGTTAAACAAAGCAAACTTTACTTTACTCTCATTTTATGTCAGTTTAAACTGATCATTTTATTTTTAAATTTAATTTTTACAGGTTATATGTAATTTAATATTGGTCAGCCTAATGAGCCAGATTCTAGATGATGTCATGATCAATATTGCCATTATTTGATTGACTGCTGTAAATGAAATATATATATATATATATATATATATATGTTTTTAATTTCAGTCCTGATGAAGAGAAGGAAAAAATTGGTCCGACAATGCCGAAACCAGGCGGCCCACCCCTTCCGAAATCTGCACCTCCCTTACCGAACCAGTCTCCTCAGTCAACAGCATCATCAATGCAGTCTGGCCCACAGAAACCTCCCCCTCCACCACACAACCAGCCAGTGCGGCCACCCATGTCGATGCCACCTCAAGGAGGGTTGATGGTGATGCACCCCAGACCACCACCAATGATGATGGGTACGAAATATTATTTGTTTCAGGTTCGTGTGTATGTGTTCGTATAGTAGTTGAAGCTGTGAGTCTCTGGGCCAAGTTGTTCAAAGCATAGTTACGCTAACCCTCTGTTAACCTGGTATGGCTCAGTCAGTTGAGCATCGCAGGATCGAACCACCTTGGTTGCTCAGTTGAGTTGATTGGGGTTTTTCTCATTCCAGAAATATTACTTATTTCAGATTCGTGTGTATGTCTTTGTATAGTAGTTGAAGCTGTGAGTCTCTGGATCAAGTTGTTCAAAGCATAGTTAAGCTAACTCTGAGTTGATCTGGTATGGCTCAGTCGGCTGAGCGTCACACAATCGAACCACCTTGGTTGCTCTTATTCAACTGATTGGGGTTTTTGTCATTTCAACTAGAGCACCACAACTGATCAAAGGCCGTGATATGTGCTTTCCTGTCTGTGGGAAAGTGCATATAAAAGATCCCTTGCTGTATTAAGAAAAATGTAGCAGGCTTCCGCTGTTGACTATGTGTCAGAATTATGATATGTTTGACATCCAGTAGCCGATCGATATATTAATCAATGTGCTCTAGTGGCATCATTAAACAAAACAAACTTTATATAGTCTATAATTGTCAAAAACAAGAGACAACCACAGTGGTGTGTAAATTAGCTCATAGGTAGATGTGGGTCTTGAGGTCAACCCCCTGATTGAACGTACCCATTGGGGGGGTTTCAGTTCTCGGGCAGGACATAGCCCAGTGTTGAAGCACTCGTTTGATGTGCGGTCTGTCTAGGATCGATCCCCGTCAGTGGGCCCATTGGGCTATTTCTCATTTCAGCCAGTGCACCACGACTGGTGTAACAGAGGCTGTGTTATGTGCTACCCTGTCTGTGGTATGGTGCTTATCAAAGATCCCTTGCTTCTATTGAAAAATGTAACAGGTTTCCTCTCTAAGACTAAATGTCAAAATGACCCAATGTTTGACATCCAATAGTCAATTTTATAAATCAATGTGCTTTTTTTTGTATTCTAATTATTGCCGAGTCATTGGGTTTTTTCCCATCCCAGCCAGTGCCTCGTGACTGGTATAATGAAGGCCCTGATATGTGCTGTCCTGTTTGTGGGAAGGTGCATATAAAAGATCTTTTGAGACTAATAAACTAATTTGTTCCGAAGATTATGTGTTAGAATTACCAGATGTTTGACATCCAGTAGCCAATGATTCATTAATCAATGTGTACTAGAGGTGGTGTTAAACAAAACAGGCTTTTTAACTTTCTTTTTTTGTTCTAAATTCTGATAAACAAACAAAACACATCCTGACAAATAAAACAAAACAAATATCTTGGCTAGAGAGTTCCGAATCTCTCTTAGAACTACGATATCGTAAAACTGTTGTAGGCTATGACAGCACTACAGCACACATCATAGAGATGTCATAGCCTACAATGTCTTTTCTATGTTGTAGCGCTAAGATAGCTTCGAAAATATGTGACTATGGGATAAATACCTTTTCGTAAATATGCCTCTGTGTGTTGGGGCAGGGCGAGACGTAGCCCAGTGGTAAAGCGTTCACTTGATGTGCGGTCAGTCTGGGATCGATCCCCATTGATGGGCCCATTGGGCTATTTCTCGCTCCAGCCAGTGCACCACGACTGGTATATCAAAGACCGTGGTATGTGCTACCCTGTCTGAGTGATGGTGAATATAAAAGATCCCTTGCTGCTAATCGAAAAGAGTAGCCCATGAAGTGGCGACAACAGGTTTCCTCAGTCAATATCTGTGTGGTCCTTAACCACATGTCTGATGCCATATAACCGTAAATAAAATGTGTTGAGTGCGTCGTTAAATAAACCTCTTTTTTTTCTTCCTTTCTTTCACAGGACTGGGTTCTCAGATGCGACCTCCAATGGGAATGGGACCTCCTGGGCCACCCCTCCCTCCAGGGCCGCCTGGTCCCCCCGGGTTTGGGCCACGCATGGGCCACCCAATGTCTATGCCACCCAGGCCACCCCCACCACCACACGACGATGAACCCCTAGCTAAGAAGACGAAGACCGAAGAAAATCTCATGCCAGAGGAAATTTTCCTGAAGAGAAACAAGGTATGAATGCAGGGCTGTACAAATTGGAAATTTCGGGAACCCATAAAAGACGCATACCCTAGTTTTAACCCATAAAAAAAATGAACACTAAGTTTAGTTAATCTACAAACATGTAACACATTTGGATAAAGTTACAATTGAGCGAAACATGAGTCCGTGACTTTGAAATGGTGAAATACCCTCTAAAAATAGACTAAAACTGACTCCATAACTCTTACTTCTCAGACGCATATGTGTTTTTAAAAAATAGAGAAATGAATTTTGTGATATTAAAAACACCATGATGACCAAACACACTTCGAATGTACGGAAATTCATAATCTAAACCATAAAATTTAAGTAAAGTATGATTTCAGTTATCAAAAACGGCTATAATAGTAAAATAGTAAAAAAAAATATGCCTTAGTGTTTAAAAACTAGGTTATGTCTCTTTAAAGGTACAGATCCTAGTTTCAGCCCGTAAAAATGGACACTTAAGTTTGGTTAATCTACAAACCTGCAACACATTTGTATAAAGTTAAAAATAAAGTTAAAGAAGAGTCTGTCATTAAAACAGTGAAATATCCTTAAAAATAGACCAGGCCTAGTGCTTATAAAACTTTTAGAGTCTAGACTCGAGTCTCTAATAGAGTCTGAGACAGTAATGTCATGACAACGCCATACAAATTGTATGCGCGTGACGTCATTCGAGATTGAGTCTGGACTCTAAAGTTTTATAAGCACGGGCCCTGAGCTCGTCTCCTTAACAGACATTTCTCAAATGCGTGTGTGTGTGTGTGTTTTTAAATATACTCTTCAAAAAAAAGTAGGGGAACCTGAAATATTAATTTTAATATCAACTATTAGACCAAACATACGTTTTGACCACAGACATCCTAGTAAAGAATGTTCAGATCTGTTTATCAACACACTGAAACACATTCCATAGTTTGCACGTGCATCACGCAGTTGCCCCATACACGTGTGTGGGGTGTCATCCTCGATTTTGACAATTTCCAGGAAGGTCCATTAATCACTGTGGAACATTATTTCTGTCAATGTTTTTCATTCAGTTGATCATACAGTTGTTATTGTATTGTTTTTAGTCATTTTTATTGTTTGAATTTGCAATTTACTGATAAAAAACTGTCAACTTTCAAATTTCACTTCTGACCCCAATCGTCCTTCAAGATCTTTGGTGGTCATAAAACCTACTGTAATATTGAACTACCAGTTGTAATGTTTGTCTAATTAATTCACTATTATCATATAACCATTCCCTACTGCTAATACACCTTACAATTTTGGCAATTGTAAATTCTAGAGTTCTCCTACTTTTTTTGAAGAGTATATATGAAAAATGCATTTTGTGGTATCAGAAACACCAGGATGATCAGAAACACTTCAGATGTACGGAAATGGATAATCTAAACAATAAAATCTCAGTAATGTATGATTCCAATTATTAAAAGCGGTTTTAATAGTTTAAGAATGTGCGATAGTGTTTAAAAACTGGGGTCTGTCCCTTTAATGGCAATACGGTTATAAAAGATCATTCACTCGGGTCTAGCTTTGGGTGAAAAAGAAATTTCACCAAGTTACCAATTTACTATTTATTTTTAATTGCAGAATCCCAGTTATTTTCCAACAAATTATCAATCATTACATTAAATTATTTTTCGCCAAATTAAATTAAATTATGTCAGTTGGTTTTTAAAATTTGCAATTGTGTGAATTCAGTGAGCTGCATAGCTAACCCTGCTCCCTACTGAGATGGGATTTAGCTCAGTCGGTTGAGTGCTGAGGTCACAGGATCGAACCACCTCGGTGGATCCATTCAGCTGATTGGGGTTTTTTCTTGTTCCAACCAGTGCACCACAACTGGTCAGAGGCCGATTGTGTGTGTTTTTCTCCCTGCTTGCTACTAATGGAAAAATGTAGCGGGTTTCCTCTCTAAGACATTTATCAAATGTTTGACATCCAATAGCTGACAATTAATTAATGTGCTCTAGTGGTGTCGTTAAACAAAAAAACATTTTGCTCCCTGCTTTTTGGTAGTAGATTTGATCTCTTTCTGTAGAGCTTGTTTCAAAATAACCTTATAATTGGATAAGAAAAAACGACACATTTCAAACTATATCGTGAAATTGTGTATAACAGTTTTACTTTTATTTCAGGGTCCAGTGCGGTTCAAGGTGATGGTGCCCCATGTCACCGACAAGCCAGAATGGAAACTCAACGGACAGAAATTGGACTTTACTTTACCACTCACAGACACGGTAAGTACATTTCCAATTACAGACACCGGTAGTAGTTTTTGCCTCCTCACTGAAAATAGGACAGGGTACTCGACTTGGGACAGTTGGGGATCAGTATATTTGTTTAAAGGTGAGGGAAGGATTTCTTGGCATAAGAATAGTGAACTCTGCTAAGTTTGTAATATTTTTGTCAAATACATTTTGAAAATTCTGTCATTGTTTTGCTCGCTCTCTCTCTCTCTCTCTCTCTCTCTCTCTCTCTCTCTCTCTCTCTCTCTCTCTCTCACTCACTAAGTCTCTCTCTGTTTAGTTCACTCTCACTAAGTCTCTGTGTCTAACTCACTCTCACTAAGTCCCTCTCTCGTTAACTCTCTCTCTCTCTCTCTCTCTCTCTCTTTCACTCTCTCTCTCACTAACTCTTTCTCTCCCTCCCTCTCTCGCTCTCTCAAAAATGATTATCAAATGAAACAGTATATCCATATTGGTACTTAATTTATCCTTTTTCTTTAAAATTTTGAAATAAAATATCTAAAGAGACATAAAATAAATAAGTGGTGTATTAATTTTTCTTGCAGGTATCTGTGATCAAGGCTAAGCTCCACGAATCCATCGGAATGCCGGCTGGAAAACAGAAACTGCAGTACGAGGTGGGTTCAAAATTCACATTATGTTAAAATGTAGTACAGTGTTTTATAATTCAGGCAAAATGACATATAACCAAATCTGATGGACAGTTAACAAGTAGGTGTGAAAAAAAAGTGTCTTTGAACCAGCTGTTGCCGTTAGCTAGTTAGCTAGACAGTTTTGTCTGTCTTGTCTGTCCTACAGATGGGTTTTTTTTTTTTACCTTTTTGTCATAATGTATAGCTTTTGCAAGTAGCGTTTGACTTTCATGGCCATTTTTTACCATTGTTTCAGGGCCTTTTCATCAAAGATTCAAATTCCTTGGCATTCTACAATTTTATCAATGGATCAACTGTACACCTCCAGATGAAGGAGAGAGGAGGAAGGAAGAAATAAACACAGACTATAAAACCACGACCGTTTTAGAAAAGCAAATTCGACAATTTTGACAATTGTCTTTGAATAGAGTGTATTTTGTGCATTCTGTTTTCATTGTTTTTGTAACCATGTTGTCGAAACCTTTTTGCTTCTTCAATACTGCCATCGTATCTCTGGGGCATAGCCAGAGAGGAAAAAACGCCAAGGCAAACCCCGACCTGTAAAATAAATATCAGTTTTATGGGAAAAATAAAATAAATCTGGGGAAATTCCAGATGAGGCAAGCACCTCGTCTGCCTCATGCTGGCTACGCCATTGTATCTACTAAAGATGGAATTGGGTGGAATTTCATCATCAATCATCAGCTATCATCCATATACACCATCTGATCATCGTCAAATAACACGGTTGCAATATATGAAGAGGATTTGAATTATTAGCACTATACACCTGTTGTCATGTTTACCAGACATTTGGCAAATTTGACCGTAATTGATATATCTGGTTGTTAGTTTTTAAATTACGCATCAAAATAAACTAAGAATCCAGTGGATTTCACACATTTCATAACTTAGACTGTAGGAATAATTAGTTTAAAAGTTTCCATGACAGTAGTTTATGAATTGCATAATTGATCATCACCTCATTAGAACTGAACTAATAAATTTTTTATTGTAATTTTATTAATTTGTCGGAACATCACCAATTTTAAATCTCTGCATGCTGTCAGCAGAAAAATAATATCTTGCCAATAATGAACGCTAAGTCGGGGTTGGTCCATCTAGTTTATAACTGGTAAAACATGGAAGACTTGTCTCTTTTTTCTTTTTTTGCATTCGTCTTTCACTGTAATGCAACTTGTTCATCTATTAATGTGCACCAATGGATAAGGAAATAAAAAGTCAATTAGTTTGTATATATGACGCATGTGTTTGTTCTTTATTTAAAATAGAATCACATTGGTTTTGAATAGCTTGTGTATAATTATGCCCGTCTGTTCTATCTTAAAAATAGAACCACGTTGGTTTTCATTAGCTTGTATATAATTATGGCTGTCTGTTCTTATACTGAACGACATAAAAAAAGCAAATATTAATTTAGTTTTCTGTAATTTATCACTGTTTGAATCCCAATAGTTTTTTGTGTTTATTAAAATTACCAGTGACTTGTTAGGCCCATTTTGACAATCTATCGAATTATTTTATTATGAAAAAAAAAAGTTAATTTTTTGTTGGTCAGTATACTTAACTAGAACCACATTCATTCTCACTGGGTGGTCCCAGCCAGTGCTCCACAACTGGTGTAACAAAAAGTAAAGTTTGTTTTATTTAACGACGCCACTAGAGCACATTGATTTTTTATCTTATCGGCTATTGGACGTCAAACATATGGTCATTCTGACGCTGTTTTTAGAGGAAACCCGCTGTCACCACATAGGCTACTCTTTTTACGACAGGCAGCAAGGGATCTTTTATTTGCGCTTCCCACAGGCAGGATAGCACAAACCATGGCCTTTGTTGAACCAGTTATGGATCACTGGTCGGTGCAAGTGGTTTACACCTACCCATTGAGCGTTGCGGAGCACTCACTCGGGGTTTGGTGTAACAAAGGCCGTGGTATGTACTATCTGTCTAGGATGGTGCATATAAAAGATCCCTTGCTGCTAATTGAAAAGAGTAGCACAAGAAGTGGCGACAGTGGGTTTCCTCTCAGTATGGTTAAGGACCACACATATTGAGAGGAAACCCGCTGTCACCACTTCATGGGCTACTTTTTCAATTAGCAGCAAGGGATCTTTTATATGCACCATCCCACAGACAGGACAGAACATACCACAGCCTTCGTTACACTAGTTGTGGAGCACCAACAGAGATGGATCGCATATAAGGTGAGCGCTGTACTATCCTGCTTCATTACCCCACCCCCATCCCAACCCCACAGTAGGATTCAGGATTATATTTTACAGAAATATATTTAGTTAAGTTGAGGTTTAATGCAGTCTAGTCCAATGCAAATTTTAATTAGCTAAATAAAATATAGGAAAATTAAGGTTATTTATTAATTGGTCAATGAAGTGAAACCGGTCTAAATAGGAGCATGCTGGGGACCTAACATCCGATTTAGAGGATCACTTTGTAGAATTTTAAAAATTGGGCTGGTTTCGACAGGATTTCACTTTGTTCAGCGTTTATGTTTAGACAGGTTTTACTATACTTTATTTACATAGGAGGGGCGGGGTGTAGTCCAGTGGTAAAGCACCTGCTTGATGCGCAGTCAAGCCATTTCTCGTTCCAGCCAGTGCACCACAACTGGTATATCAAAGGCTGTGGTATGTGCTATCCTGTATGTGATGGTGCATATAAAAGATCCCTTGCTGTTAATGAAAAACGTAGTGGGTTTCCTCTCCGACTATATGTCAAAATTACCAAATGTTTAACATCCAATAGCCGATGATTAATAAATCAATGTGCTCTAGTGGAAACTTTATTTATTTACATATGATAACTCAATTAGTACAAAGCTTATTTTCCCACACGGCCTTCTCTTCTCTACTCTGCTTTGGAAAAATACCATACTACCACTGGACAGAAAATTTAATGGAAGAGTAGAATCTGAATAAATAAAACCAAAACCAAAGATCACCCAAATATTTTATTTTCCAAAATGTGCAATCTCCCTCATGGAAATAGGAATACATTTACATACTATGTACAAGCAAGTTAATACAGCAAAAAAACAATAACAAACATCAATTTTATAAGAATATAATATGATATATCCCACAGTGAAAACACATACAAGGCCAATCGTATATATTTAAAAAAAAAAAAAAAAATCTGTTTTATTACGTCAGACATGGCACGTGCCTACCACCAACAAAGTAATCCAAATATACATATATTAACTATGTCCATTTGCTGGTATGAAACAGCAACCAAGTTTTCTCTCCAGATAATACTGATAACTTGGTGCCAGTATGTACACATGTGAACCTATCTAATCAGATCATATACAATTAACAGATAACTGTTAAAATTTGGTATTATTCTGCTTTTCCCCCCGATTCTTGATAAACTAACATTGAACTGGGTAGTATGTTGTAATGGTTTAAATAAAACTAAAGCTGGTAAATTGTTTTTACTGCCATCCTAAATAGCATCAGCACGTTCGCCCAATATAGATGCAGACACAGTCAAGAGTCAATTACGACTCAATAAAGTGTGGCCTCCTAACACAGTTTGCTGCTTAATACAGGTGGCTACTTAAAACAGGTCAGTTTATACTATAACAATTGATTTGGGGGATTAAATGTGTGGTCTCCTAACACACTTTGCTGCTTAATACAGGTGGCTACTTAAAACAGGTCAGTTTATACTATAACAATTGATTTGGGGGATTAAATATGTGGTCTCCTAACACAGGTTGCTGCTTAATACAGGTGGCTACTTAAAACAGGTCAGTTTATACTATAACAATTGATTTGGGGGATTAAATGTGTAGTCTCCTAACACAGTTTGCTGCTTAATACAGGTGGCTACTTAAAACAGGTCAGTTTATACTATAACAATTGATTTGGGGGATTAAATATGTGGTCTCCTAACACAGGTTGCTGCTTAATACAGGTGGCTACTTAAAACAGGTCAGTTTATACTATAACAATTGATTTGGGGGATTAAATGTGTAGTCTCCTAACACAGTTTGCTGCTTAATACAGGTGGCTACTTAAAACAGGTCAGTTTATACTATAACAATTGATTTGGGGGATTAAATGTGTGGTCTCCTAACACAGGTTGCTGCTTGGCTGCTTAAGCAGGTTTGGCAGTATTTATGTCATGGGTTTTAAAAAGGGGCTATAGGGATTTTACCTTTTTTCTTAAAACTATTCATTTAATTAATCTTGAAATTTAATTAAAAGAAGAAAAACCGACACATACAAATGCAGCACATATGCCGACAAGTCTCAAGTACAGATTCACAGCTTTGTCATTTTGATTCGACTACACAAGCTAATAACACCGTTTCAGTAGCATAATAAATTACTTTAACGTTTCCTCAATACTTACACTGATTTGGAGCAAATGTTGCATAGAATCACACAACTAAAACTTGTGAAAGAAATAGTTTTTCTTGACAGTACTTCCATACATGCACACATATTTTGCTCAGCACATGTCAAACACTTGCCAAAATATACCAGACATGGCATCTTTGGCACACTCGCCAAAATATACCAGACATGGCAGCTTTGCCACACTCGCCAGACCCAGACAGACCCACACTCGCCAAAATTACCACACATGGGGCCTATCCTTGTTTGGGCAGACATGGCCTCTTTGCCACACTCGCTAAAATATTTTTTTTTTCAACACATCGTTTATGGAATAACTTTAACAATTCTTCTTTCTGTCTACACATAATACATAGAAATGATCCTCCAAAACATGATACAGGACAATGAACAAACAAAACACTGACAAGAACTTTGTTTTGTTTTTTGGGCAATACACCAGTTAAAAAAAAATAAAAAAAAATAAACCTGAAAAAACCCCATCAAATTATTTTTACCAGAGAAAGATGGACTACAAATAACAGTCTGTTATTTAAAGAACACACTTACTGTATTAATATACTCACACTTCACATTATTTCTCAATAAAACAAGAACCATGTGCAGGTGTACTGTTCGTATTAACCCACTTCAACAAATCCAACGGCACACAAAGATGTTTCATCGTTTGAAGAAATTGGCATGGTTGTCATTCACTTAGCTTAAGATATCAAAACTGTTAAGTAATTAATATTTTCTGCATATCACATGCAGTGTGTAAAATTGATTGAAAATGTAGAACAGAAATATGGATTGCCAACTAGGTTTCTGAAAACTTTTGGGTTTAAAGTTGGTGAATTAGGGTTCAAGCATGTAAGCTCACAAATCATTTACCTTTTTATGAAACGGTTATTTTTCAAAGAGACAAACTAGAGGATTGTCATAGTCAATCAATTGTAATTCAGTGAATCCATGCATTGTCACTAGCATGACTTCACCATCAGAGATGATCAAACTTACATGAATATGTTCATTAGGAATTTTTAAAGTAAAAAAACAGTAAAAACTTGAAGGACAAAAAAAAAGAGAGGGATTTTTGGTTTTGATATTTATTCATGTTTGTTTTAAACCAATGATGTGATACCAATTAAAAAATAAAAACTGGAATCATCTTTATAAAGCTGAAATCTCTACACATGCTCGTTTTTCAGGGGGGTTTTTAAGTATATATTCCAGAGGCGCACGACTCGACACCCCTATAAACTTCGCTCGCCAGTCCAGTCCAACCCCACCCCACCTCCAAAAGCTAAAATTTCAGTACAAATGCCAGCTATACTATACATCATGATAATCACAGTTTATTTCTTCAGCATATATCGGATCAAATATATATGAAAATACTCTCTTTTTTTCATGCTTATATCATCAAAGTTCAAGCACACATACACCTGGACAGTAGCTTATCATTATTTGTTAGCAGTTAGTGGGAGAGAAGTCAAGTGTAGCCGCCTTACACCTCCCAAACTGAGCCGTTAAAACTCACTCTGGGTGGTAACCAGTACTGGGGTGTGAACCCAGTACCTACCAGTCTTGAAGCCAATTGCTTAACCACTCCACCACCGAGGCTGGAGCGGTCTTCATATTAATATTGATAAGATCACCTGTAATAGTTACACAAACAATTCCTTCACATATGCTACGGGAAATAGGCTTGGCCACATTTTAGCATATGCAAATTAAGTAAACTTTTTCAATGGCCAATTTGGTTACTGACAGTGCAAGCCATGGCCGATGCCGATGTCACTCCCTAGTACAGATATGGTTCATTACCCCATGAAAGTCCTATAAAAAGCAACAAGGAGTAGACTGGCTATGACATTAAAATATCTAACAAAAATAATAAAGAAAATAAGTCCCAATAGAAATAATTTTCCCAGTTATCAATCCCTTTAAAACCTACAACAATTACATTGAAAATAAAAAACCCACTGAGCATGACAAGTATACTAATAGATAACCTGGCTCCTGCCTACAAAGTCTTTGTCTATTTTCAAAAGTTGAAATTAAATCGGTGACATCATGGTAGATTACACAGTGTTATCACGACTTTAGTCTGGATTGTTCAAATTACATGGTGTTATCACGACTTTAGTCTGGATTGTTCAAATTACACAGTGCTGTCATGACTTTAGTCTGGACTGTTCAAATTACATGGGTGTTATGATGACTTTAGTCTGGATTGTTCAAATTACATGGTATTATCACGACTTTAGTCTGGATTGTTCAAATTACATGGTGTTATCATGACTTTAGTCTGGATTGTTCAAATTACATGGTGTTATGACGACTTTAGTCTGGATTGTTCAAATTACATGGTGTTATCATGACTTTAGTCTGGATTGTTCAAAATATATGGTGTTATGACGACTTTAGTCTGGATTGTTCAAATTACATGGTGTTATGACGACTTTAGTCTGGATTGTTCAAATTACATGGTGTTATCATGACTTTAGTCTGGATTGTTCAAATTACATGGTGTTATCACGACTTTAGTCTGGACTGTTCAAGTTACATGGTGTTATGATGACTTTAGTCTAGATTGTTCAAATTACATGGTGTTGTCACGACTTTGGTCTGGACTGTTCAAATTACATGGTGTTATCACGACTTTTAGTCTGGATTGTTCAAATTACACAGTGTTGTCATGACTTTAGTCTAGATTGTTCAAATTACATGGTGTTATCACGACTTTTAGTCTGGATTGTTCAAATTACACAGTGTTGTCACGACTTTAGTCTGGACTATTCAAATTACACAGTGTTGTCATGACTTTAGTCTGAATTCCATGTCTGAACATCATGCTTTGACTTTCAGTTTTACAGACAGAGAGTTAAAAGTCTCAAGATGTTATTAAAGAATCAAGTCTAAAGACTTTAAAAAAGATTTACAAGCAAGGGGCCAGTAGTAGTACACTATAAAGAACAGAAATATTAAATAAATAAAGGGTTTTTTAAAATCCTCGGGCCTAATATTCCAGATGAACATTTTCTCCCACACATGTATGCATTAAATACGGTATGATGATTCCCAACGTCGCCCAGACACCCGCACATAAAGCGGACATTCTGACCACAGTTCTACAAGTAGGATATGGAGAATACACAGAGTTGTCCTATAACAGGAGAGTTGATTAATCCACCTTCACGACGCTATAGATCTTCGACACAAACCAGAAACACGAGAAGAAACCGATTGTTCCTGAAAAACAAATCATTTGATTACCATTAACTGGCCATTAACTGCTTAATTTAGACTAGATAGTATCAATAAACATATGGTTATTATCAGGACTATATTAAAAAACATTAAAAATGGGCAAGTTAAAGCTTTTTCATGACCAAATGTTTGAAGTGTAGTAAAAAATTAATAGTACTTACCATAGGCCGGTAAAAAGAAAAAAAAAAGAAAAAGGACATAGAGTTAACTCATTTTGTTAATTTGTGCAACCCAACACATCTTTCAGTACTTTGTTCATCAAACAGCATATGTTACCAAAAAAACTCTTTCCTATTTCTAACATTTCACTGAAAAAAAACACCCAGGAAAACCCAACAAAATCACAGCCTTAAAAAGTTTAGATGGGCCATTTTTAACCAATTGGTCTAGTTAGAGCAATGTTTTGTCAGGTTGGCCTGAGGAAAGTGACCCACCTGTTAACAAGAACAACATAAAGACGATGATGAACGTGTAACCGAAGTAGAGAATGATGTTGATCGCTCCCGTCATTTCTAGCCTTGTCACAAAGTAGTGTATGCAGTAGTAGAAGACGTAGACGGCAGTGAAACCACTCGTCAGAAACGAGCGCCACCACCATTGGTAGTCCTGTAAAAACAAGCACAAAAAAACCCCACAATTTAGTTTTGAGATATATAAATAATAACCAGGAGAATTAATTACATTTGTTAATTTTTGTTATTGTCACTCCAATCATGGTGTGAATGAACCAGTGGAATATCAATGAGCCATTGGTTATAATTATAGTTTAAATAGACTTCTTTCTCATTCCACTGCGCATGTGCCCGTTGCGGAGTTACTCGAGGGCGCAAACTGCGAGATCTCGCCAAAATAGACCTATCTGCAAATTGGGGGCAAAAGCAATGGGAGGCCACGACCATTGTTCAATTATTAACTGTTCCAATCGCATCTGTCCGGGAAATTCGTTATCCTTCCATCGATATCCAGCCAATGGATATCGGAAACGTTTGTGGGTAATCGTTTCACGTAGAAAACGATTTTAATGTTACTGCAAGTACGAGAGTTTGTTCGGCACATTTTGTATGAGGGAAGCCAGTGAACACATAAGGGACCAAAACCTTACCAGTTCTGTACAGGACATTCCTACACAGGGCGGTCTAGTATACTTAGATATGGTGGAAAACACAGTAACAGTAAAGAAAATAAATATATATTTTGTATATAAAGAAAATATATGTATATTTCGGATTATATATTATATGTTACAGTTAATCTGTATAATCAGGTAATATGTATATTACCTGATTTTTTCAGCTAATATGTATATTACCTGTTTCACTCAGGTAATATGTATATATATATATATATATATATATATATATATATGAACTTTTAATGTTATTATTACTCAGTATGTTTCAAATTTAATTATAAGTATTGTCTGTTATTTCTTTTACGTTCATCTAGGTATGAAAAAATTAATAATCCACAAACTTATGTGAGAACGGCTTCGCCGATTCACACAGTTTACAGATGATTTGTTTTGTTCATTTAAGGATTGTCTGTTGTTTCTTTTACGTTCATCGGCAAAGCCGTTCTCACATAAGTCTGCGGATGATTTGTTTTGTTCATACCCAGATGAACGTAAAAGAAATAACACACAATACTTATAATTAAATTTGAATGATACATGCTAATAATAACACTAAAACATCATACTTTATTTTGAATTATTTTTTATCCATAAACAATAACGCTCATTAAGACATCTTGCCCATATAAAATGACGTCATCACATATGACGTTCATCGAAAAATGAACAAACTCCCGTTGCTATGTCTGGACCAATCGGATGATGTTACGTTGTAATGAATGTAGCAGAAATTTAATTATACCCCGATGAACGTAAAAGAAATAACAGAAACTCCTTAAATAATAATAATAATAATAATAATATATAAATATATACTGAGTGATGACGGCTCTGTACAGGACGTTCCTACACAGGTCCGTCTAGTATTTTATATACTTAGATATGGTGGAAAACACATTGACATTAAAAAATATATATATATTTGGTATAATACTCAATGCGTTCGTGTTGACACTGTATAAAAACGTGTGGATGGGTAAACAGAACGGCACCTACCTACAACCCCCCCCCCCCACCTCAAATCTCCCCTTTTTAAATTCCCACTTTATGAATATACTTATAACAGAATAAAATCTCTTTTTTTTTACTTTTCCCAATTAGATACACTAAGAAAAATGCAACAAAACACATTCTGATATATATATGTGTGTGTGTGTGTGTGTGTGTGTGTGTGTGTATATGTAATGTATGTATATATATATATATATATATATGTGTGTGTGTGTGTGTGTGTGTGTGTGTGTGTATAGATATAGATATATATACTACTTAAAAGAATTTAAGGGTCAAACATTTATAACCAAATAAGTTTCAGAGTGTATTAGATTGATGATGTAAACTACACTAATTTTTTTATTTATTGTTCCATATTTACAAAAAAACAAATAAACGTCACTGTATACAAGAAAGTCACATGACATGCTGTCAAAGTTGAAGGTTGTCAAACATGGATTTTACACATTAGAACATTCGTTTAATAGTGTGTGAATCCACCCCTGGCGCGAATACAATCGACACATCGTTGCCTCATGCTGTTGATCAGACGTCTGAAGAACTCTTGGGGAATGGCCTGCCACTCTGCCATAAGAAGTTGACCCAGATCATGAAGGTTGGCCAGAGGGGCATGGTTATCACAAACTCTCCTGCATAATTCGTCCCAGGTGTTCTCTATTGGGGCCAAGTCAGGCGAATATGCTGGCCAATCCATCCTGGCGATACCTTGTTGTCTAAGAAAGTCCGTCGCCAATCTGCTGAAGGCCTGGGAGAACCAACGGCCGGATAATCTCATTCAGATAGCGGATTCCATTCAGACTGCCATCCACCACATAGAGGGGGGTCCTTTGGTGGATAGAGATGCCGCCCCACACCATGACATTGCCACCACCGAACCGGTGACGTTGTCTAACGTTAACGTCAGCGAAGCGCTCCCCAGGACGTCTGTAGACACGAACCCGACCGTCGTTGAACTGGAGACTAAACCAGGACTCATCAGTGATAATATTTGAATTAAAATCCTATTTTAGGTCCCTAAATTTAACAGCGACACTACAAATAATTAGCGCTAGTGATTTTGGTTCAAATGTGCAATTTACATATGAATCAATTATTTATATATATGCATACGCGGGTACAATGTAGGCTCATACCTATTATTACCTACATCATTGAAACGGGAATGGACTCATGTGTGGGAGTGGATGCATTTGCACGTGTACAATAGGAAGGATGTCGAAAATCACAACTTTTTTTGTATCGAACTAAATGAATGCCCCCTTAAAAAAAATTATTTGGGCAATTTCATAAGCATCTCACTTGTAATGGTCACTGCAAACTCTACATCTAACAGATATCAGATCGTTATCGACTGCGACTTCAAAATCGCTACTAAATGGCCATTTTTAAAAAGTTTTCAAAGAAACGGATTCAGACTATTTCTTCTTTAGAGCAGATGCCATGATGTCAATATTACAATTTTTGGTCGGGTTTGATTTGTGTGCGGTGTCGAACTCTGATTCGGGTTTACTCGAACACTGAGAAGTTTGGCGAACACTAAAATCCGAATCGGGTGTCGTGATTGTGTTGAAAACTATCTCCAGTAGTTTTATATGAGAAACATTATTATTTGTATAATATATATATTCATGTATATATATATATATATATATTACATATAGATAAATATTTTTAATTTTTTTAATCGACATAATAATCATGGAAAACGAAATTTCGGTTCCGTGGTTTTGCCGACACACTACCGGTAACGATCGTTACCGTGAAATCAGATGGCCTGGGGTGTCAAAGACAAAAAAAAAAATTACCTAAAGCAATATGGAACAGTGACTAGTGATCTTGACCCATATTCACAAAATATCGTAAGCCTAGTTTTACACGTAAACGTAAATCTACGACTGAAGAGCTATTCACGAAACAACGAAAACGTAAGTTACGTGTAAAGTTGGACATAAATATAAGAGTGCCTCAGGTTGCAACTAACGCTGCACGTAAGTTGTGTACATATAATAAATCAAGCACGATCGCCGTTATTTACTATTATTTACGGAAACTAGCAGCATTTCCAATAAATGAAGCAGTTTGCTATGGCGAACGCCCACGGATTGAACATATTTTTGTTCGTGATCAAACGGATGTTTTCGACTTGGCCAATTTCTCCTGAGTTATCTTTTCCTTTTTAAGAAATGTCCTCAAGTTCGTACCAAAACGCGGATCCCCACCAATACCAAAATGCCATGGTTCACTGTTCGCAATGTTATTGTTAGCAGACGACAAACAAAATTGCGTTTTGCGCATTTATTATTTACCCGGTGGCCATCGTTTCTAATGTGTTTTTATTAATTACTCCAG
The DNA here is from genome assembly GCF_016097555.1 of Gigantopelta aegis. NCBI lineage: Eukaryota > Metazoa > Mollusca > Gastropoda > Neomphalida > Peltospiridae > Gigantopelta > Gigantopelta aegis. The sequence goes on from NC_054699.1 coordinate 30,497,217, forward strand.
TGAGAATGTTAAATCGCAGATTTACGTCCAACTAAGTTACGTTTATATTTACGACCATCTTTGAGAATAAGGAGCTTCTTGCACGTAAACGTAAATCTACGGCACACGTAAGTGCTAGTCGTAGACGTAAATTTACACTTTTTTGTGAATATGGGTCCTTACCTCCGCACACAGGTGAAAATAGCAGAGAACAATGGTGGCCTCAGAACAAGTAACCACCAAGATGATGAACACGAGAATCAGGAATCCAAACATGTAGTACACCTGGTGAGACCTGCAAAAAAAAACAAAAGGGAAGAGATTAGTTTATCTAACAAAAACACATCCAAGTATTATTGGAATCATGGATTTCATGCAGAACTTTAGCAGTTTAGATTACATCATTTAATGCTTGAGGAAAGGCTACAATATATAAAATATTTGCTCAATTACATCAAAAAATTAAAAATAACTTCTACGTAACAAAACACTGAATGTGTAATAAAACAAATCATATAAAATACAAGAATTCTGCAGAATTAATTGTCTTGTCTACGATAAACGTTTTGGTGCACTATGATGAACATCCATAAGTGCAACTATACACAAAGCCGCAGGGGTTTCCCCAGGGCAGTCAGGCATAGCGGATGAACATCTATAGGTGCAACTATACACAAAGCCACAGGGGTTTTCCCAGGGCCGTCAGGCATAGCGGATGAACATCCATAGGTGCAACTATACACAAAGCCGCAGGGGTTTCCCCAGGGCCGTAAGGCGTAGCGGCCCAACACGCCTTGGTCCGTAAAGTAAGCACTTTGACGGCATTAAAGCGCCTTAAATCAATTGCTGCTACGCCTTGATTTGAAGTGCTTTAGAAAAACAATTATCACAAGTACGAGCGTGGCAGTCGACTACCTCTTGCAAATAACTTGTGTACCAGTATATCAAACACACCTAATCACTATGACAGGTAAAACACTTCCTAAATACCTAAAAAAGGGGCCAGTTGTCTGCTCACAATTGGTTTTTGGTGATTTTATCACATCTACTGGGACCGCTAGTCCGTCAGGAAGGTGCTTACGCGTAACAGGATTCCCGTGTCGAGCAATTAAGCTTCAAGGCCGATCAAAGAAGATGCCCATTGACAGAATCAACTGTACCATTTAACAGAATAAATGATAGGTGAAGCACGTTTTAAAAGTACAGTTAAGATGGCAATCAATCATTTCTATCCTAACACCCCCATTTTCAAAACACATACTGAAAACATCTAGGGTTCGCGCTGTCGGTAGCTAAATTAGCTATTAGCTAATTAAAAATTATTTTTACAAAAAATGCCTAATAAAATTTGCAAGAGGCTAAAATTTTAGCTAAGCCATTTTCTATCTTCTGATGTGAACAAACGGTTACATAATCTATCGACACCTCAAACATAATAATAATACCAAATATTCAATTAGCATAATAGCGATCCCTTGACCGGTAATGAGAAACGGTGTATCCAGAATACAGCGTAGGCCTTATGATGTTTGCTTATTTTAATAATCACGGTTATTAATTTTAATGGCATGCATTTGACATGTGATGGTGATTCAATGTCTGGAAGATCTGTAACTTGTTATTTTAACTTTGTAAAGTCTTTGAACCAAAGTAATAAAAACAAACTGACAATGAATGTCAATTTGAATACACATGCCAGTTCAGGGCCGAAAGACATGTAGGCTATCCCAAGGGCCGACTTCAGCCAGACCGAGTGAAAACAAACGTTTGCTACACTGGCTTGTGCGCTTCACGGTAAACCAAATGGACACGACGGACACAAATCAAATAGTTTGTGAACGTTAGGAAGAACGTTCGTTAATTGGCTGAACCGAGGAGAGCTCTCAGCGAGAATATACGTCATGTTTCAGAGTCAGCTGACACCCACGTGTCAAGACACATCGTTGAGGACATTAAACAATACAATTACACAGAAGTAAATCTTGATGTAAATTTGTAGAAAAACAATAGTTGTTTACATCAATGAATACCTAACTGCAGTTTCGTTTATTTCCTTTGTCTTTGTTAAAGGAAGGGACAATCAAGGCATTTCACCTGGTATGCATATTCAACGATATATAATGCACATTATTGCTTAATATCAACAAGTATAATCGTATAGTTAATAAATAAAATGGTTAAATGTGACGACTATTATATATAATGGGCAGAGCCATTTTGTATCATCGCAGTGAATACACCCTCTGGCGAGCTGGTGGTTACGTAATACCTAACGTCACATCAGGAATTAGTCTTTGAACTGAAGAAACAAAACATACGTGGGTTTTGCGGATGCATCACAATATTCTGTAATAATAGTCATCCCAGTAAGCCAGCAACAATTATATATTATTTTTAATACAAAATAAACCACCAAGTACTGAAATAATAATCAGAGTGTTTTCTTAGTTAATTGGTCTTTTCTTTCCGTGGACTGTACCTGTGGTTCCTGATTGGCAGGTGTATATTTAGACGGTCCCCAGACACTGTGTCTAGACACGCTAAAAAGACGTGCCTCTTTTATTAAGATCACAGGGTACTGTGTGTTAACCGCACAGACACCCCTCTAATCATAATCGATCAGCCGTCCTGCTTTATTAGTGTAAGTAATTTTGTAAAACCCTTGATTAAGTAGACTTTCCCATCTAAAATCACAAAACTGACCAATTACGTAGTCCCAAAGAAAAGAAAATTATCACTTGGGTATCGTGAGTGGTAGTTTTTGCTCGAACGTAGCATACCAATAGGCCTAACAATATGCATTTTTTTCTTTGGATTTTTTAAAAAAGAAAAATACTATAACTCCATTTCGTTCTATTCATGCAAATTGAAATATTTTTAGTTAAATAGTTTATTATACTATCAAGTCATTTATGTTGTTCTACAAGTCAGGTTGATGAAAGCGAAGCGCCTTGTCGTAAATTAGAGCGTTTGTTTACACTGTGCATAGAGCAGATGGACGGAGCTGACGTCACTTCGCCCCAAGCTATACAATGTACCACCGGACGTCACAAAAACAAAACAATATGGCTGCCCCCAGTTAGCAGGAATAATCATGTTTTTTTATTTGTTAAAGTGTCAGTATGTGTTGGTGGTCCGGGTATGCATCTTTCCAACACTGTCACATAAATCTCGTTTGAGTTTACTCTACCTTTAATTTTGTACCTATGGTCGAGAGCACGCGGGAAATGAACATGAAGTATTTATACAAATTGCACTGACTTTGTTTACCATAATCATATTTGTTAGATAATGTTAGATATATATTTGTAAGACCATGAGGTGACATTTAATAAGTTAGCTGGATTTTAAAAAGAACGTAAATGTTAATTTTATTAACGCTTTTTTTTTTTTTTTTTTTTTTTTTTTTATAAATGGAATAATCTGTGACGTCAGCATTCTTAGCCTAGCTATTTTACAAGCAGAAATCACAACAAGCATTTAACATGACGCTGAAATCAACAGCAACAACATGGCACAAATTATGAAATTGTTGGGGGTGGGGAATTGATGGGTTACTTTAAAAAAAAGAAAAAAAAGAAGAAGAAAGAAACATGATTAGCTGGACTGAAGGCAAACACGTAATTGTTTTCAACCCACTAACCTACTTATTTTGGCTTGATTTGTGTTATAATGATGCTAAAAATTTAAGTGCCTTTAAAAAATCCTGGGGAAAAGCCTGAGTTGTAATGACCTAGGACTTACAGTTTCTGAGAAACTAATCTAAATGCAAAAATATTTAATGCAAAACTTGATGTTGACACCATCGGGAAAGTAATAGGTGCCAAAAGCAGAATTGTCACAGACCATCGATTAGTTAAAATCATCAGCTATTAGATGTCAAACATTTGAAAATTCTGGCACTTTTCCATTAGCAGAAAGTAATGATTTATACGCACTTTCCCCACAAACAGAACAGCACATACCACGGCCTTTAATACACCAGTTTTGGAGCACTCATTGAGCTGGTTCGATCCTACTACCCAAGCACCAAAGACGAGCACTCTACCAACTGAGCTAAATCCCACCCAACCCCAATCATTAACTGGTACCATGGCTATTAAAGTTTGTTTTGTTTAACGACACCACTAGAGCACATTGATATATTAATCATCGGATATTGAATGTCAAATATTTGGTTATTTTGATAGTCTTAGAGGAAACCTGCTACATTTTTCCATTAGTAGCAAAGGATCTTTTATATGCACCATCCCACAGACAGGATAGCACATACCATGCAGTTTGATGTACCAGTCATGGTGCACTGGCTGGAATGAGAAATAGCCCAATGGGCCCACCAACGGGGATCGATACCAAACTGACAGCACATCAAACTAGCACTTTACCACTGGGTTACGTCCCGGCCCCCTACAGCTATTAAACCAACGTACCAGATACTGTTGAGGATGAAGAAGAGCTGGATAAATATACAGCCGAATGGCAGGATGCTGCCCATGACGATTCCAGGCAGTGTTTACGTCCCCCACCCTTACGCCTATTAAACCAACGTACCAGATACTGTTGAGGATGAAGAAGAGCTGGAGAAATATACAGCCGAATGGCAGGATGCCGCCCATGATGATTCCAGGCAGTGTTTACGTCCCGCCCCCCTACGGCTATTAAACCAACGTACCAGATACTGTTGAGGATGAAGAAGAGCTGGATAAATATACAGCCGAATGGCAGGATGCTGCCCATGACAATTCCAGGCAGTGTTTACGTCCCGCCCCCCTACGGCTATTAAACCAACGTACCAGATACTGTTGAGGATGAAGAAGAGCTGGAGAAATATACAGCCGAATGGCAGGATGCTGCCCATGACGATTCCAGGCAGTCTTTACGTCCCCCACCCCTACGGTTATTAAACCAACGTACCAGATACTGTTGAGGATGAAGAAGAGCTGGATAAATATACAGCCGAATGGCAGGATGCTGCCCATGACGATTCCAGGCAGTGTTTACGTCCCGCCCCCATACGGCTATTAAACCAACGTACCAGATACTGTTGAGGATGAAGAAGAGCTGGATAAATATACAGTCGAATGGCAGGATGCTGCCCATGACGATTCCAGGCAGTATTTACGTCCCGCCCCCCCTACGGTTATTAAACCAACGTACAGATACTTTTGAGGATGAAGAAGAGCTGGAGAAATATACAGCCGAATGGCAGGATGCTGCCCATGACGATTCCAGGCAGTGTTTACGTCCCCCACCCCTACGGTTATTAAACCAACGTACCAGATACTGTTGAGGATGAAGAAGAGCTGGAGAAATATACAGCCGAATGGCAGGATGCTGCCCATGACGATTCCAGGCAGTGTTTACGTCCCGCCCCCCCTACGGTTATTAAACCAACGTACCAGATACTTTTGAGGATGAAGAAGAGCTGGAGAAATATACAGCCGAATGGCAGGATGCTGCCCATGACGATTCCAGGCAGTGTTTACGTCCCCCACCCCTACGGTTATTAAACCAACGTACCAGATACTGTTGAGGATGAAGAAGAGCTGGATAAATATACAGCCGAATGGCAGGATGCTGCCCATGACGTTTCCAGGCAGTGTTTACGTCCCGCCCCCCCTACGGTTATTAAACCAACGTACCAGATACTGTTGAGGATGAAGAAGAGCTGGAGAAATATACAGCCGAATGGCAGGATGCTGCCCATGACGATTCCAGGCAGTGTTTACGTCCCCCACCCCTACGGTTATTAAACCAACGTACCAGATACTGTTGAGGATGAAGAAGAGCTGGAGAAATATACAGCCGAATGGCAGGATGCTGCCCATGACGATTCCAGGCAGTGTTTACGTCCCCCACCCCTACGGTTATTAAACCAACGTACCAGATACTGTTGAGGATGAAGAAGAGCTGGAGAAATATACAGCCGAATGGCAGGATGCCGCCCATGACGATTCCAGGCAGTGTTTACGTCCCGCCCCCCTACGGCTATTAAACCAACATACCAGATACTGTTGAGGATGAAGAAGAGCTGGAGAAATATACAGCCGAATGGCAGGATGCCGCCCATGACGATTCCAGGCAGTGTTTACGTCCCGCCCCCCTACGGCTATTAAACCAACGTACCAGATACTGTTGAGGATGAAGAAGAGCTGGAGAAATATACAGCCGAATGGCAGGATGCCGCCCATGACGATTCCAGGCAGTGTTTACGTCCCGCCCCCCTACGGCTATTAAACCAACGTACCAGATACTGTTGAGGATGAAGAAGAGCTGGAGAAATATACAGCCGAATGGCAGGATGCCGCCCATGACGATTCCAGGCAGCGGTTTTCTCCAGAATGTCTGTTTGGGGATGTGACGTGGAATCTGATTAGTACGCACAGGATACTTGATAGGCTACAAAACAAAAATAGACATTAGAATTAAAAATCTCTGCTTTACAAATAATTAAGAATAACATTAGATATAATTCCTCGTTGTACCTCCCATTTGGAAAATCTGCAATTTATCACGTAAATTTGTCGTGCAAATTAACTATTTCAACCTTCCTCCCCTACATGCAAATTCATCACATAGCAACGAACACATAGCAGAATGATGTCCTTAACTTCATTAAGTCATTCTATTTATTTCCACAGAGATTACATGGCATGTGTTTTGCAAGATTCAATATATACAGTAAATCATTAAGTCATTCTATTTATTTCCACAGAGATTACATGGCATGTGTTTTGCAAGATTCAATATATACAGTAAATCATTAAGTCATTCTATTTATTTCCACAGAGATTACATGGCATGTGTTTTGCAAGATTCAATATATACAGTAAATCATTAAGTCATTCTATTTATTTCCACAGAGATTACATGGCATGTGTTTTGCAAGATTCAATATATACAGTAAATCATTAAGTCATTCTATTTATTTCCACAGAGATTACATGGCATGTGTTTTGCAAGATTCAATATATACAGTAAACAATGCATTTGGTTTTTTTTTAACCACATTTTTTGTTGTTGCCTGTATGACATCACTTTGATGACATCACAGGAAATTCATGTATGAATCACTACAGAATGCATCCATATAAGAAAACAGGTAAGCATCTAGACATGGATTCAAGCATATCAATTTTAACCATTCAGAATTTTCTTTTCCTGCATAATGCATATTTGTCATACATATGCAATTCTAGATTTGTATGTTAAATGGGAGCATAAAAAAAAACAAAAAACCTATTAAACGTACTCTTTTCTTAAATCCAAAATATGCGCCAACGAACGTCAGTGGTACAGAAATACCTAACCACAAGGCTAACAAGGTAATTATGGTGGGGAACGGGATGGCTGCGCTGCTTCCTTCAATCCACAGCATGAGATTCAGAAGAAAGAATATCGAAAAGATCACACTGAAAAAAACAAAAAAACAAACAAGGAAACTAAGTCTGATAACAAAAAACCCACATGTATGTGAATCCCCGAATGTACTCTTACGAATAAAACTGAAGCCAGTATAATATCAACAGACATCAACTTTAAACTTTCATGGTTGCTAATTAATTTATATTCAGTTTTGGTTCAGGACAGGTGTACCCTAAAACATTTTTGGTTTGGTTTTATTATTGTTGCATTTTTTCTATTACCAAAGAAATTATTGTTATTATTATCATATATAGAATACTAAACAAGTTTTCCTGTCATAGCATTTTTATGAAATGAAGGAAGGAAATGTTTTATTTAACAACACACTCAACACATTTTATTTATGGTTATATGGCGTCAGACATATGGTTACGGTCCACACAGATATTGAGGAAGGAAACCCGTTGTCGCTACGTCATGGGCTACTCTTTTCGATTAGCAGCAAGGGATCTTTTATATGCACAATCCCATAGACAGGATAGCACATACTACAGCCTTTGATGTACCAGTCGTGGTGCACTGGCTGGAGCAAGAAATAGCCCAATGGGCCCACTGACAGGAATCAATCCCAAACCGACCACGCATCAAGCGAGTGCTTTATTACTGGGCTATGTCCCACCCCTTTTATGAAATAAGTGAACAGTTTTGGTATCTTGATGACCGAAGGCAAGTCTCAAATATTAACACTTATCACAAGTTTCATAAAAATGGTATGCCAGGCAAGCTAGTTTAATATTTTATTTATTACAAACCAACTGCAGACAAGCCACAATGCAGAAGTAAGCAGATGTCGAATCCTACTACACATTATTTTTCTACGAATTGGGTCAGCAAGTGATCAATGTCAAGCTCATGTCATGCAAATATTACACTGATTAGATATTGAGTTATTGTTATAACATGAACAATATTTAACAATCTCTGGTAATAAAGTTATGTGATAATATGAAGTGGAATATCATTTCCATTTTTTAATATTCGATATAGTCACAGGGTTCATAGTCTTAAAGACAAAACAAATTCAAAGACTTGCAAAGACTTTTACCTGCCATTTTCGAAGACTTTCAAAGACTTTTACACAGTGGTCAAAGACATTTAATAGAATATGATAAAAATACCAAATCAGTTTATTTATGGTGCTGTCCATGGCAAAAAATTGAGCTTTTTTACATGCATTGTGACAGATTAAACCTTGTAAGTGGAAAATATCAAATGCATACAGCTGTAAAAGATATCATCATTGCTTTGGCTAGGATTTGTGAGAATTTAAAAACTTTTTAAAGACTTTTATTACAATTCAAAGATTTTCAAAACCCTCAAATATTTTATTTCAAATTCAAAGACTTTTAAGGAATTTAAAGACCGCTATGAACAACCCCCCCCCCCCCCCCCCCCCGACCCGATGTCTGAATGACAAGGAACCAGCACATACACCACAACAGCCAATGAAATGTGTCGGCTGGACACTAATCAACTTACCCTGGGCACAGGAGAGCTGTCAGAAGAACATTCAATTTCCATTTTTCTCCTCCAAACACTGCAGAAAAACAACAACTTTGTATTAAATACGTATAAATTTAACTTGATGATTACAAAAAAAAAAGGACAAACAAATCAAAAGCAAAGCACAAGGAATATAAAATAATATAATACAATGCAGTGGTGCATTAACAATTAAACATGTAGGGCGAAGTTACAAAGCCTGTTTATATCTTACAGGCGTGTAACTACATACATTTACTATGCTTGAACACCTGTTTTAGACTTACACGCGTGTAACTACATACATTTACTATGCTTAAACACCTGTTTTAGACTTACAGGCGTGTAACTACATACATTTACTATGCCTAAACACCTGTTTTAGACTTACACGCGTGTAACTACATACATTTACTATGCTTAAACACCTGGTTTAGACTTACACGCGTGTAACTACATACATTTACTATGCCTGAACACCTGTTTTAGACTTACACCGTGTAACTACATACATTTACTATGTTTAGACTTACATGCGTGTAACTACATACATTTACTATGCTTAAACACCTGGTTTTAGACTTACACGCGTGTAACTACATACATTTACTATGCCTAAACACCTGTTTTAGACTTTAGACTTGGACTTACACGCGTGTAACTACATACATTTACTATGCTTAAACACCTGGTTTAGACTTACACGCGTGTAACTACATACATTTACTATGCTTAAACACCTGGTTTAGACTTACACGCGTGTAACTACATACATTTACTATGCTTGAACACCTGTTTTAGACTTACAGGCGTGTAACTACATACATTTACTATGCTTAAACACCTGGTTTAGACTTACACGCGTGTAACTACATACATTTACTATGCTTGAACACCTGGTTTAGACTTACACGCGTGTAACTACATACATTTACTATGCTTAAACACCTGGTTTAGACTTACACGCGTACAACTACATACATTTACTATGCTTAAACACCTGGTTTAGACTTACACGCGTGTAACTACATACATTTACTATGCTTAAACACCTGGTTTAGACTTACACGCGTGTAACTACATACATTTACTATGCTTAGAACACGCTGTAACTACATTTAGACTTACACCTGTTTTGTACAACTACATACATTTACTATGCTTAAACTTATGCGTGTGACTACATACATTTACTATGCTTGAACACCTGTTTTAGACTTACACGCGTGTAACTACATACATTTACTATGCTTGAAAACACACGCGTGTAACTACATACATTTACTATGCTTCATAGACTTACAGTGTGACTAATTTCTTGAAAAATTACAGGATACTACATACAGAGTTTGAAAATAGACTTACAGGCGTGTAACTACATACATTTACTATGCTTAAACACCTGTTTTAGACTTACATGCGTGTAACTACATACATTTACTATGCTTGAACACCGCGTGTAACTACATACATTTACTATGCTTGAACACCTGGTTTAGACTTACAGGCGTGTAACTACATACATTTACTATGTATGAACACCATACAAACTACATTTTACTATGCTTACCGCGTTTTGTACATACATTTACTATGCTTGAACACCTGGTTTTACACAGTAAAATATTTTTAAACATGATTAGACCCCAGGCACTACATACATTTAATATGCTTAAAATAAGTTTAGACTTACAGGCGTGTAACTACATACATTTACTCTTCTTAAACACCTGGTTTAGACTTACCTGCGTTTAAGAGAAAAAAAACAGGCTCCGTAAATTCGGCCCATATTTTCAAAATTCAGGATAAAAAGGGAAATGCATTAATTGCATTTGTTATCGATGCAATAAAAGGGAATCAAGGCAAAGAATCCCGGCATCTGTGTGCCTTTCATGGATAAGCAAGTGCAACGAGATGATTCCAGTTTTAATTCAAATTGTCCTTTTTGCAATTTTAATGAAATTTCAACTGAAATGCAACTTAAAATAGCATTTTGAGTTAAAAACAATACAAATTTCACCAAATTAAACCACAGAAGATAAGTTTAGCTGCATAGCACATCACTATGTAATTAGATCATGGTTGTGTATCCAACTGTAAAATTGCAATATACATTATACTTCATTTTCCTATAGCAAATATAACTAATTAAAAACTTACTTTTATAAATTCTTGCCGACACATAACCAGCAAGGGTTCCTAAACACACACACAAAACCTGGAAGACAATATTATATACCATTTAACAGCACAATATTATAAAAAAATTGTACACTTTTTTTAATACGACTTCGTACAAGAAAAATCATACATAAAAGTCAATCACATTTTAGACTCTATTCCGTTTAGGTGTGATGAATTTATGCACCATGTCATCAATGTACAATGTATACACATTTAGAGAATGCAGAAAACTTGCATCATTTTCTCTTTCCAGGGGCGAGACATAGCCCAGTAGTAAAGCACTCGCTTGATGCGTGGTCGGTCTGGGATCGATCCCCGTCGGTGGGCCAATTGGGCTATTTCTCGTTCCAGCCAGTGCACCATGACTGGTACATCAAAGGTGCTATCCTGTCTATGGGATAGTGCATATAAAAGATCCCTTGCTGCTAATCGAAAAGAGTAGCCCATGAAGTGGCGACATCAGGTTTCCTCCCTCAATATCTGTGTGGTCCTTAAACATATGTCCCGACACACATATAAGGGATAAACCCACTGTCGTTCAGTGCATCTTTTTGGGTTAGCAAGGGATTTTTTATATGCACCACCCCAGACAGGATAGCCTACATTTCCTTTTTACACCAGTTGTGAATACTGGCTAACGAGAAATACCTGGGGCCACCCTGAAACGCATCGATCCTCCTGACCTATATCACAATCAGCGCTTTAAACCCACATGAAAGTTAACTTTAAATTTTGTCTCATTTAATGACACCACTAGAGCACATTGATTAATTAATCATCAGCTACTTGATGTCAAACATTTGGTAATTCTGACACAGTCATCAGAGGAAGTCCGCTACATTTTTTCATTAGCAGCAAAGGATCTTTTATATGCACTTTCCCACAGACAGGAAAGCACATACCACAGCATTTGACCAGTTGTGGTGCACTGGTTGGAATGAGAAAACCCCCAATCAGTTGAATGGATCCACCGAGGTGGCTCGATCCTGCGATGCAAGCACCTCAAGTGAGTACTCAACTGACTTGAGCTAAATCCCGCTCCCCCTGTGAAGAAAGCACCTCAAGTGAGTACTCAACCGACTTGAGCTAAATCCCGCTCCCCTGTGAAGAAAGCAGCACTCAACTGACTTGAGCTAAATCCCGCTCCCCCTGTGAAGAAAGCAGCACTCAACTGACTTGAGCTAAATCCCGCTCCCCCTGTGAAGACAGCACCTCAAGCAAGCACTCAACCGACTTGAGCTAAATCCCGCTCCCCCTGTGAAGACAGCACCTCAAGCGAGCACTCAACCGACTTGAGCTAAATCCCGCTCCCCCTGTGAAGAAAGCACCTCAAGCGTGCACTCAACCGACTTGAGCTAAATCCCGCTCCCCCTGTGAAGAAAGCAGCACTCAACTGACTTGAGCCAAATCCCGCTCCCCCTGTGAAGAAAGCAGCACTCAACTGACTTGAGCTAAATCCCGCTCCCCCTGTGAAAGCAAAGCAGCACTCAACCGACTTGAGCTAAATCCCGCTCCCCCTGTGAAGAAAGCAGCACTCAACTGACTTGAGCTAAATCCCGCTCCCCGTGAAGACAGCACCTCAAGCGAGCACTCAACCGACTTGAGCTAAATCCCGCTCCCCCTGTGAAGACAGCACCTCAAGCGCACTCAACCGACTTGAGCTAAATCCCGCTCCCCCTGTGAAGAAAGCACCTCAAGCGATCAACCGACTTGAGCTAAATCCCGCTCCCCCTGTGAAGAAAGCACTCCCCCCTGAAGAAAGCAGCACTCAACCGACTTGAGCTAAATCCCGCTCCCCCTGTGAAGAAAGCACCTCAAGTGAGTACTCAACTGACTTGAGCTAAATCCCGCTCCCCCTGTGAAGAAAGCACCTCAAGCGATCAACCGACTTGAGCTAAATCCCGCTCCCCCTGTGAAGAAAGCAGCACTCAACTGACTTGAGCTAAATCCCACTCCCCCTGTGAAGAAGAAAGCACCTCAAGCGATCAACCGACTTGAGCTAAATCCCGCTCCCCCTGTGAAGAAAGCACCTCAAGCGATCAACCGACTTGAGCTAAATCCCGCTCCCCCTGTGAAGAAAGCACCTCAAGTGAGTACTCAACCGACTTGAGCTAAATCCCGCTCCTCCTGTGAAGAAAGCATCTCAAGCGAGCACTCAACCGACTGAGCTAACTCCTATTAAATGGATAACAGAATTGTAAATGTTGAAGACAACTCGAGTATCTTGAGCTAAATCCCGCTCCCAAGGTGAAGACAGCACCTCAAGCATGCACTCAACTGACTTGAGCTAAATCCCCTCCCCCTGTGGCTGGGGATAAGAAACCAAGACCAGCAGCACTCAACTGACTTGAGCTAAATACTCCCCCTGTGAAGAAAAACTCAACTGACTTGAGCTAAATCCATTTGAAGACAGCACCCGAGGTCATCCCACTTACATCCCACTTTGAAGAAAGCAGCACTCAACTATCCAACTGTGAAGAAAGCAGCACTCAACTGACTTGAGCTAAATCCCGCTCCCCCTATGAAGACAGCACCTCAAGCAAGCACTCAACCGACTTGAGCTAAATCCCGCTCCCCCTGTGAAGAAAGCACCTCAAGCGAGCACTCAACCGACTTGAGCTAAATCCCACTCCCCCTGTGAAGAAAGCACCTCAAGCTAGCACTCAACCGACTTGCCAAATCCCGGGAAGAAAGCAGACTGACTTGAGCTAAATGGGGGTGAAGACAGCACCTCAAACGAGCACTCAACCGACTTGAGCTAAATCCCGCTCCCCCTGTGAAGACAGCACCTCAAGCGAGCACTCAACCGACTTGAGCTAAATCCCGCTCCCCCTGTGAAGACAGCACCTCAAGCGAGCACTCAACCGACTTGAGCTAAATCCCGCTCCCCCTGTGAAGACAGCACCTCAAGCGAGCACTCAACCGACTTGAGCTAAATCCCGCTACCCTTGTGAAGAAAGCACCTCAAGCGAGCACTCAACCGACTGAGCTGACTCCTATTAAATGAATAACAGAATTGTAAATGTTTAACTCGGTATCTTTAATTATAATAGTGATACTTTATCAAGGTAAAGATAGAAAACAAGAATGCCATACCAAAACACAGGTCATCAATGCCCCTCGGTTGGCTGGGGATAAGAAACCAAGACCAGCAAACACTGAAATAAAAATATTATGGAAAATTATTTTCCCGAGGTCATCCCATTACATTTTTGCTGTTATCCAACCTTTTAGCCACGAGTCATTCAGTAAATATTTGACTAAACATTTATATTATTATTGAAAAACACAAGCAAGAAAGGTTAAACAATTGCTGAAAAAAGAACACAATTGTGATAATCTTTATGAGTCAGTAGCTCAACAGAAATGGGGGAGGACAGAGAGAGAGAGAGAGAGAGAGAGAGAGAGAGAGAGAGAGAGAGAGGGAGGGAGGGAGGGAGGGAGGGAGGGAGGGAGGGAGGGAGAGGGAGAGGGAGAGGGAGAGGGAGAGATAGATAGAGAGGGAGAGATACTGTAGATAGAGAGTGAAAGTGAGAGTGAGAGTGAAAGGGAGAAACAGAGACAACGGATCACAGTAATCGGCATAAATGTATCTCAGCTAAATGTAACGATTTCCTTCATCTCAATCACTGATAATTTCACCATTTTTTAAAAAGACAACTGTACTTAAGTTGGTTCTACACCAAACACCCAAAGCGCACCGATGCGCATTGAATATGATTACTTCCAGTTGGTGCTACACCAAATTGGGTTATGAATCACTTTGGACCCATTCCAGTTCCGATTCTTTTTATGACGTCACGTCGTACGAAAGTGATACGTTAAAGGTAAAGAAAAACAGGATGATGTCACATGGAAGGAAAAAGACAGGTAAATTACCTGACGTAATATGAAAGCAACAGAACCCGCCTGTTACATGAGAACTATATTTGGTGTAGCAAGTCAATTTTGCTTCCAAAGCGCTTTTGCAGTTGGTGTGTCAACCGCATCATGATCAACTTCCAGTTCTATTCACTTCCAGTTCAAAGTGCATCAATGCACACTGGCAAAGCTGTATTTGGTGTGGCACCAACATCAGCTTTTGATATATCAGTCATGGTGAACTGGCTGGAATGAGAAATAGCCCAATGAGCCCACCGACAGGGATCGATCCTAAACTGACCGCACATCAAGCGAGCGCTTTAACACTGGGCTAAGTACCACCACCACCACCCTAACATTAGCAGAACTAATGCAACATAATTATATAATACATTGGCAATCGACACATACCCAGGGTTATGGACGGTCATACACAAAATCTGGGCACCATTTCCCGTGAGGACAGACAGGAACATTCCTTTCCTCGGTGGACGGAACACATCGCCATGCACCAACTTCCAACCAAACTCTTCTTGAGCATCCTCCTATAGCAAATGAAGGAAATGTTTTATTTACCGACGTACTCAACACATTTTATTTACGGTTATATGGCGTCAGACATATGGTTAAGGACCACACAGATATTGAGAGAGGAAACCCGCTGTCGCCACTTCGTGGGCTACTCTTTTTGATTAGCAGCAAGGGATCTTTTATATGCACCATCCCACAGACAGGATAGTACATACCACGGCCTTTGTTACACAAGCTGTGGAGCACTGGCTGGAGAGAGAAATAGCCTAATGGATCCACTGACGGGGATCGATCCTAAACATACAACGCATCAAGCGAACGCTCTACAACTGAGCTACATCCTGCCCCCCTATAGCAAATAAGGGATGTTCAATAGTGGTGTAATGCACAAGACGTTTCCCCAACAATCGAGTAATGTTTTATATTGCTAAGACCACCCACCCGTAAAATTACATAATGCTCGTCAACACCACACACATTTTCCTGTCACTGCGACACAATCTGACGTACATCGCGTGATATTTTGCTTTTATTTCATTGTTTTAAATTTTATGTTAACGAACAAAAATAGCCATGAATGGCTGTATTTTTCTGATTAAAAACTGAGACATTGTGTGGAACATTATAAACACTCCAGCCCACTGTTTTGTTAACACATCCCATTTGATGTACCAGTCATGATGCACTGGCTGGAGCAAGAAATAGCCCAATGGGCCCACTGACGGGGATCGATCCCAAACCGACCGTGCTTCAAGCAAGCGCTTTACCACTGGGCTACGTGCCACCCCTACATCTAGAGCATTACTGACTTCAGAAAATTGTGCAAAACGATCGTATCACACACGTAAATCCAACTTAACATAACCTAATTCACACATTAACTTTACATGCACATAATGGATAATGCAAAAGGAAAAGGGTTACCTGAATTTATTAATAATTTTGCGTAAGCCATAAATGGAAAGCCCATCTCTAAAGGGACTCATTAAATTAACATGACAAAAGCAGTTTTAAAGGGATCTTAAATGAACATACACAATGATTAAATTAATTGTAATTTACATTTTAATTTTGAAAAGAAAATGATCAAGATTTAATATTTCGAACAACAGTTACATAATCCATCAGGCATTTCAGGTTCTGTGCACACCAAACTCAAATGAAAAAATAAAGAAATGTTTTATTTAACGACGCACTCAACACATTTTAGTTACGGTTATATGGCATCAGACATATGGTTACGGACCACACAGATATTGAGAGAGGAAACCCGCTGTCACCACTTCATGGGCTACTCTTTTCGATTAGCAGCAAGAGATCTTTTATATGCACCATCCCACAGACAGGGTAGTACATACCACAGCCTTTGATATACCAGTCGTGGTGCACTGGCTGGAATGAGAAATAGCCCAATGGGCCCACCGACGGAGATCAATCCCAGACCGACTGCGCATTAAGCGAGCGCTGTACCACTAGGCTACGTCCCGCCCCATAACTCGGATGATAACGTGAACGCTCAATCAACAGCAATTACATCTTCATAAATCAAGGCTAATATTCGTTCCTCGTATTCAGCCTTGATACATGTTGTCAAGAAATCGTGCCACAAAATGCTTAAATTTCATTGGATGCGATGAGATCTGATTGCAACGAATCGCAACGCTTCTTATAGATTCCCTTGTTATTGTAAACAAAGATGGCAGCGCCAGCGTCCGTGGAAACGTGTCGTGTTTGTCACGATATGTTAAAAAAAAGGTTTCGGCGGTTAATTTTTGATATTGCTTTCAAGATTGTCATATGTTACCGATGCTGTGATTGGTCAGCGATGTCATTGTGTAAGGGACATAATCGGTTTTACAAATTTTCTTCCAACAGAGGGCGCTAGTAGTGGATATCAGTAATCTTGACTACATGTATCAAGGCTGAATACGAGGAACGAATATTAGCCTTGATTTATGAAGATGCAGCAATTACGGAACACAGCCCTGTCAAATAGTCCCATACCAAAAGAGAAATAATGCAGATACACCTTTATCTCACCATCTACATGTTTGTGATCTTCTAACAAATTTTATTTTTTAAAGTTTAAATAAAAAAATTATTATTTTTTAAATATCTAAATGAATTTACTTACCGCACTCTCCATCTGGTTATAACGAGCGATGTCTTTATGAAGAGTTCTCAGCATTATCATGGCCACCATTCCAGACAGGAAGAGAACAATAACCAGGGAATTGAGGATGCTACAAAAGAAAACAATCATTGTATTATTATACAAACCTGTACTAAAAGAAGGGATCTGGGCCCCGTTCCACAAAGCAATCTTAGCCCTAAGATCAACTTAAGTGCATAGAGTAGCTATGCGCTTAAGGTAATCTTAGGGCTAAGATCGCTTCGTGGAAGGGGGCCCTGGTAACCCATGTACACGATGCTTTGATGTTTATTCGTATCACTTTTTCTTAATGTATTAATTTTTTTTATGGGCCTTGTTTCTCTAAATATGCATTATAAATGAAACTTACATTCATTTGGAATACCAAACCTAGTTATTGTATGATCCAAAATATTTTAATTGAACTACGATCAAGGGAATTCCATGATACGCTTATTTTTTAAATTTGGAAACATGAAAATACACGATTCATTTTTAAAATTTGGGACTCTTCTTGAGTAGTCATAAAAAATACGGCAAAACAGACTCGTAGTGATGAGGCTATATATACGACAACCGTATAATGTATTTTTGGATTTTATATAAACGATCGCCGTGTATAGAGACTTGGCAAATGAGGACCGGCTATATACATGGCAAATAATAAAAAATATATTATTTCATGACGAAAATAACCACGAATACGCTGAAATAAAATAATAAACAGTGGGAACATGAACTCACCATTTATTATTATTATTATTATTATTATTATTAGAAGCGTGTGCAACTTAGTTTGACTGGTTCGCAAAGTGGTATTTCGGTTTTAATGTATAGCGTTAAAAAAAAGAAGAGTGTACTGTTGCATGTTTTGTCGTCCAAAGGTTGGCTAATTATTACTTAACCCAGTTGAATCCAGTTCTACATGCAGGGACAAGTTCAGCCTGCCGTTTGTGCACGCACGTTAATCTTGCATTTTTATTGCCAAAACTCCTCCAGATAAAACACCGTCCCTCCACCCCAAAAAGGTTTTTTTTATTGATAAACATCACCCTCATCTAGAGCCTCAACAAATACTGATTAACAAAGACTTCGGGGAGTATTCAGTTGTTACTTCTGGCATTGTTAAGAGGCACTTGTAACCACCTACTATGCACCCCTACTACCGGCGGTCGTTAGTGCCGTGGGTCAGACCAGCTTTATTAGTGGCAGAGGACGAGGATGCCAGGTGAGTACAGGGAAATACACAGAGACTGCACCCGTGGAGGAAGTTGAGACAGGTAGGCGATGGTGTGGACAGCTCAGAAGATAAGAGTCGGAGGAAACTGACAGAAAGGGTCGAATTAGATTGAAATCATGGGAGAAATTGGAAAGTTTTTTATATTAAAATAATGAGAATGATAGGCAGAGGGTGATAGATGAGAAGATGAATGAATGTGTGAGCCAGCTTTGACAGGATTTGAACCACTGTCGTCAACTTGATTGTCCAGCAGCTTATCCACTAGACCACAGAGCTCACTCACCAATAACTAACTACTAACCAACTGCCCGGGACAGATAGCCGAGGTGTGCCCAGGACACCATGCTTCAACCTTGATTGGACATCAGCAGGAAACTGAACAAAAACTATACAAAATCTGTAACAAATGTACCTGAACCACTGAATGTTGGTGTGGGGCATGGACTGCAGAATATAATCCCATCTCGATGACCATTTTATGTGTTTGTTCTCCTGTAAACAAAACAGAATATTTCTGGCTGAATTTACAAATATTTACAATGGGTAAACACATGCATTTAAGAAAAATAGGTTTTGTAAATTTGACCCAACATGACTAAAACAATACTCAGCGTTGTAAATAGAATTCCGTCATCAATAACCAGGGAATCTGCCAGAGGGTAAAACGGGTATGGCGCCATACCCAGATTATTTTGCAATGTTTGTTTTCTTAAAGTTAACCTTTTAACAAAATTAATTACTCTTATCATTAATGTATGATTTTCTTAACTCTAACCCTAAACGTAACCCTTTTGGGGGGGGGGGGGGGGGGGGGGGGAAAAGAGGTGGCCCCCACACCCCTTGTTGACTGTAGCTGCATTCAATTCCATAGCGCCAGACCCAAACATTTATTTCTGGTAGAAACACTGATAATGTGTTGTAATCGGTTTGCACCCACCGATCATTTGATTACACAATGAATCTAGGCATGATTTGAAATAATAAATAAATGTTTTATTTAACGACGCACTCAACACATTTTATTTACGATTATATGGCGTCAGACATATGCTTAAAGACCACACAGATTTTGAGAGGAAACCCGCGCCACTACATGGGCTACTCTTTCCGATTAGCAGCAGGGGATCTTTTATTTGCACTTTCCACAGACAGGATAGCACAAACCATGGCCTTTGTTGAACCACTTATGGATCACTGGTCGGTGCAAGTAGTTTACACCTACCCATTGAGCCTTGCGGAGCACTCACTCAGGGTTTGGAATCGGTATCTGGATTAAAAATCCCATGCCTTGACTGGGATCCGAACCCAGTACCTACCAGCATGTAGACCGATGGCCTAACCATGACGCCACCGAGGCCGGTCTAGGCATGATTTGAATTATTAGCACTATAAACCTACTGGCATGTTTACTTGGGACTGTGCACATTGTACGATTCAGTGTATAGCAGCACTGCCACGTGTTTTTCTTTAAAATATCAAAATACATTTAACTGAATAATCCGACTACTTGCCAAAACGTTCGGAGAGTTTGGAGGAATGTACACAAAGCTTACTTTTTTTTTTCTGCTATTGTTATCAAGGAAAAAAAGACCCAACTTTTTAAACGTAAACATTAGCAGCAATGGATGTTTTATATGCACCATCCCACAGACAGGATGGCACATACCATGGCCTTTGACATAGCAGTCGTGGTGCACTGGCTGGAACACACAAATGGGTGAACACACTGCATGCAATACAGTTTGTCGACTTGTGCAACGTCAAGCAGTGCGATCTCACCTGCAGTATCCTTAAAGGTCAAGGCCAGAGCTTAACTTTGGATACTACCTTTCTTCTCCAAACAGAGTCAAAGCACTGGGTTAAAATCTGAGAATTACCATTAAAAAGACCCCGAAAAATCCCCAAACTTTTACCTGCCAATACACAGAGTAAGTGTAGTGAATGCTGAAGTCCTTGTCGATCTCGCCACCTTTGATGCCATAAACCGGGACACTGGCACCACAGCCATGACTGGTTCCAAACTTGGTAGTATCATGTTTATTGCTGGAAAAAACAAAAAACACACACAACTGAAACATAAGTGAAAATACTAATTCCCCCATCCAATATGCTGTAAAAACATTAATTATAAACAAGTATTTTGAAAGTACTGCTAAAGCAATACATGTCCCCTACTTGATCTGCAGCAGTACATGATAAAGCTATATACAAAATATCTTGAGGCATTGCAAAAAACTAAATCCTGAAAGTAATATGTTGGACAGATGGACAGTGGGACAGACGGACAGACAGACAGGACGAAGAAGAAACCTATAGTCCCCTCCAACACTATATCGACAGTTTACCCCACCAAATTGTGTTGTTCAGACTTTCATTGCTATCATCACAATTTACGTTTAGGCAGCATCCCACAGTCTTCATCGATGTATGCTGATGTGTATTTTTGTGCTGGGGTGTCGCTAAACATTCATTCATTCACTGATGAGGGGAATGCAATTCTCAGTTCTTTACATCACGTCCATCTATACTAGTAGTTATTTAATAAATCATGATCGTCCACAAGATATTTGAGGGTACAGAATTGAATTTTTTATTGACTTCCATAGTTTCTGTGAGGGTGTGAAAATTAAAATCATGGATTGTATAGAAGCAAACTAGAATGGCAATGTCACAAAAGCTTACATGTTAAGTATTATGGTTAACATTTTCCCACACAATCGATTATGGATTTCTATAATCTATCATCACATCGGTTAAGCTACACCGATCAATTTTCTGTCATGTTCGATCATTGGGCCATCACTATTTGTGGCAAATCTAGTGACATCATTAGAAAGTGGGTAAGACCATGTTAACTGTTCAAGGGTCTACGGTTAGATTTTAGAAAATAAGAAACATTCAACCGATAATACATAGTTTTGTGGCGAAACACTTCAGTTTACAATAGACATAACCACATGGAGTTTTTACATTTCTGGGAGTTATTGACAAGAGAATACTAGTAACACCCACAAATAAATAAAAATCTTAGGCCTCTGAAAATGGAAAATTTGTGTCAGCCATTTATGGGTTACGCAAAAACAAATTCAGGTAACCCATTTGGTTTTTATGCAACCCATCATGACCATGTAAATATGTTCTAAATTCAATGCGCGAAAAAAAAATGGGTTACGCAAACTATACTAACACAAGCGACACACGAACAAAATTATTGCTCTCGCAATTTTCAGACACATGGTCATCTACCAAGTGGCACATAATCCCAATTTACATTAAAAAAGAAGTTTGTTTTGTTTGAGGACACCACTAGAGCACATTGATTTATTAATCATCGGCTATTGGATATCAAACATTTGATAATTTTGACATACAGTCTTAAAGAGGAAACCTGCTACATTTTCCCATTAGTAGCAAGGGATCTTTTATATCCACAAACCCACAGAATAGCACATACCATGGCCTTTGATATACTAGTTGTGGTGCACTGGCTGGAACGAGAAATATACCAATAGGCCCTACGACGGGGATCGATCCCTGACTGACCGCGCATCAAGCAGGTGCTTTACCACTGGGATACGTCCCGCCCCAGAGGCCTGAACTCCACATAGTAACCTCCTAAGTGGCAAGTGGCACATAATCCTAACAATACCAACCTAAACACCTCCACCTTGGCCTGAACGATACGTCCGACCTCACCCGTCAGGGACTGGCCCCAGTCACTTCCATCGTTACTGTGGTACTCGATTGTGATGTTCACGTGATTAAAAATATAGTGAGTATTTGGTTCACTGAATGCGGTCTGGGGGAAAAAAGAAGAAAAAAAAGAAGAAGAAGATAAATTAGGCCAATGAAATTCAATTACAAGAATAATGTCAGCACATGCATGTGATTTGGCCCAGCATTAAAGCATTTCATTATTATCAAAATATTGCAAAACAAATATATATATATTTCGGCACGTATTTTAGCCTGACAAGAATGGCGGCACGCCGCGGTCATTTTCAGGAATCAATAACTGATTGTGACAGCTAATTTGATAATAAATTTGATTGTTTGACCAACAACGAAAATCACCAAATCTTGCAATATGAATCATAGTTCAAGTTTTAAAATCAATTCTGGTCAGAAAACCGGTTATCGGGAACAATGGAAATAAATACTGGACAGCTGGCCACAAATGCCCGCAAGTAAACGCGGCTTCTTTTTTTTGGGCCTAATTTTAATCACCATTAACTGATCTAAAAATCATAGTTACAAAAACCTGCAAAAATAATACTTACCGATAAAATAGATTAATGTATAAGCTTATTATCATTCAGTACATGTTTTCATTAATTTTTTAATAACTTATTTTCAGTTTTGTAGGGTTTTTTTTATTTACTCTAAATCGCAGAGGACGACCAAGCGTTTTGGTAAACCGTTTTGAAACTGGTAATTTGTGGGATGCCTTTCATATGACTCAAAATAATACGTCACACCTCTGTTCTCCAAATAGCCGTTATTTTTCTCTGAATTATGGGCAGTCGACATAATTCTATTATTATTTTTTTTAAATATCAATAATAAGTGGGATATGGTGGTTATGTAGATGGTTCAATAAAGTACTTTTAGGTACAAATCAAATGTATATATTGTCATATAATACTTTGTTGGGTCAATAATTAGGTCAACCATCCATGACTGAGCGGCTTTAAGGTATATGCTTTATATTTATCATCAAAATGGGGAGTTCAGAGAAATATTTAGTAATTTGTCTACTAAATTCAAAATATGAAGGTCACTCGCTGGCAGAAAGAACACTGAAAAGAGGTTCTAGTTCTATCTAAAACAACTTAAATACAATTACATTCATTGCACAAGCATTCTTCCTTCTGCCCTGCTTAGTGACGTAGCATCCAATGGGAAACCCTGTAGTGCAGTACTGCTGTTTATTTTCAACTTGGTAGCACCACGTAATAGGCATGTTGTCAACAATCCTGAGACAGCAAAAGAAAAAAACAGAAAAAATCCATAAAATCATCATATCATGGCTGTTAACAAAAGTAAAATGTTGTGACTGAAATTTCAAGGTACAGGGCATTGCCCTGGTTGGGGGTTTAGATGGCGGATGTCAGTGCCATGATTATATCACCATTCAAAATGGTAGTGTTTTACATGACAATTGTAGTCCACTTTAAACATGTATTTCTCCCAACTCAAACCCTGTTTATTTTTTGTTTTATTGGACAAAAACATTAATTTGATGGGTCCTGCAGTGAACCTATTTTAATAAAAATAGTCCTATTTGGTATTTGGGCTAGCCCATTGGGCTATTTCTTGGAATTTGGGCTAGCCCATGGGCTATTTCTTGCTATTTGCTATTCTGTTTGTGGGATGGTGTGTATAAAAGGTCTCTTACTACTAATGGAAAAATGTAGTGGGTTTTCTCTCTAAGACTATACACATCAAAATTACCAAATGTTTGACATCCAATAGCCGATGATTAATAAATCAATGTGCTCAAGTGGTGCCCTATACCACGGCCTTTGATATACCAGTCTTGGTGCACTGGCTGGAATGAGAAATAGGCAATGGGCCCACTGACGGGCATCAATCCTTGACCGACCCGTGCATCAAGCAAGCACTTTACCACTGGGCTACATCCCTCCCATTCTTAAAAGAGTTATTATTTTTAATCTGTAGTAGTCATACCAGTGATGCATGTAATTTAGTGCTATTCCTCTTCGCAGGAAATTCAGCTTCTTTGCACTAGCCTGGTCAAGCTTCTGGTACTTCCTTTCACATACTTCAACACAAGTCTTTGTTTCAAGAAATTCCACCTGAAATTGTTTTTTAAAATAATAAAATAAACATATTGCTATGGCTAGTATTAATATATTACCTTGCCTTCTTGAAGCATACGACTAGGAAATTACGTTGTACAGTGTAACCTCTCAAAATCGGATCTTCTGTAAACCGGAACTTTTTTAAAAATCAGTATAAACTCTATACTAGATACCTCTTAAAACTGGACATTTTCTTGGTCTACAGGGTTTCTGGTTTAAAGGGGTTTGACTGCACCACTAAGTTTTTCTGGAGTGCCAATAATTTATGCAGGGCTTTGATAAAAGTTTAAATATCAATAATTTAGGCACAACAGATTTTTGCATGTTCTGAGTGCAGCAAGGTCTTTCTGATACGGTAATGTTATTAACAGCTGCTTAAGATTTGCAAATATTCATAAATCCATTTCCAGTCATTTCAATCTGACCACTTCAAAGATTTTAAAGTACATAATGTCACCCTTCATAACTTATAGCTTGCTGCTTTAATAATCTAAATATAATGTTCCTAGCTGAACACAGTTCACTGACTTCCATTTAACCTTCTGACTACTGCAGGCGAGATATCTCGCCCGACGTCACATCAGTCGATATACTGTACACTGTATACAGTGCATTCCCCAATTCATATTTCCCGCCGTTTTGCACATGACACTCACCGGAAATGGAAATATAATTAAAGAAAAAAGATTTTTTTTCAAAATGGTGGCTTTTGTTTTGATTTTTTCAATTGAAAATACCTTGAAATTTTGAGTTCAAAAAGTGGTTTTCAGCAAGTATTTTCGCTTGACAACAATGGCGGCACGTCGCGGTCATTTTCAGGGATCGATAGCTGATTGTGACAGCTAATTTGATAATAAATTTGATCGTTTTACCAACAACAAAAATTACCAAATATTGCAATATGAATCTTAGTTCGGGTTTAAAAAAAAAGTCTGGTCAGAAAACCACTGTTATCGGGAATAATGGACATAAATACTGGACAGCTGGCCACAAATGCCCGTAAGTAAACGCAACTTTTGCGATTTTTTGCCTAATTTTAATCACAATTAGCCGATCTAAAATAATAAAAATTACAAAAAAAGACACGAAAATAATACTTACCGATTCATATATGAACTTTATTTCATGTATTTATAAAACATTTAAGTGAATATATGTGAGTAAAAATTATAAACTTGTACCCACTCAACGTGGTTTTTGTTACAAATTAATCCAGTAGTCTAAAGGTTAATGACACTTACTTTGTATGGCGATGGTCGAATTCTCTCTCCAAATACGACCTGACCCAGATTTTCCACTGGTGAACCCTGGTATTCTTGGGCCACAGTACAAAAATCAAAACTGGAAAAGTACATATATATATATATATATATGAATGAGTATAGAAATTTTAGTTATCAATGCGATTTTTACAATGACAAAGAACAACCAAGTACACTAGTTTACCATAATACTTCTGGTTATTCTGCGATTCAAAAATTCATTTTATTATCAGTGATGTCAATGAGAATAAAAACTGCAGGTAACAATTATATTATAATTTATAGCAGGCCTGCACAAATTGCACGAATGACCGTTTCGTTCGTGCATCGGTTATTTTATTTGGCATAACCGATTTACCGTTCGTGTAATATTTACTGAATTATTAATTCCGGCAAAGTACCAACATATTTTTATCGCGAGTACAAACATTAGACTTGTTCCCGACGCAGTGCTTGTTCGTAGTGCGTAATGTAACCAGTCAAGTTTGTATAAATATCTTGCGAAGTAGGTGCATTCCCATTGGTTGTTAGAAGGTGTTATAACTTATAGCTGAATTTAACCAATCAAAAATGGCTATATTGTGATGGCCATTACAATCTCGAACTGGATCAGCAACCAGGGTAAACTAGAGTCACAGTGACCCTATTATTAACTGTAATTCCGAATGAAATAGTGACAATGACGATGACGACAGCGTCAGTGATAATGACAGTGACAGTATCAGTATCCCCTGTTCCTCAGATGAGGAAGATGGCACCAAGTCTCCCACTCACGACTGAATGTCATGACATTATATACACATAAAAGACTAATATTATAAAATTAATGGTAAGAGATTGCCTTGCAGTGAATTCTTATTTATTCACACATGATGATGTGTTTTATATAATAGGTCAAGCCTGACATTCACTATGTTTTGGTAATTTATTACAATAGTTCTAATCATTATTATTATTTTTAAATCTCTTAAACATTTGTATACATATACTTTTTACTTACCATTGCAACTCCCTTGTTTCTCAAAATTTAGAATATTTTTTTTAATTATAAAGAAAAAAAACAGGTTATGCAAACCAAAATAGGTTATGCAAAATCTTTTGGCATAAACCCATTTCAGGTTATGCAAATTTTTAATTTGCACAGACCTGTTATAGCCAGCTATTACCATCCGATTCAAATGTAATGTGATGTAATCAGGTTGATAGTATGATACCAAAGCCTATGAAAGACAGTATTTCATTGGTTTATCATAGAGGTTAACAGTATAAAATCATATATTAACCAATGAGGAACTTTTAATCACACAAGATTAGTTTATCAGTCATTAATGCACAAATTTGTTGAGTGCCAGAGCTGAGAAGTATGTCATCTTTGAAATCCGATTTTGTACCCAGGAACCGTTTATTAAATGTGATAAAAACAATTGCTGCCAGCCACTTACAAATGATCTCCCTAACATCATTTTAGTTCAAGTTGTAAATATGTGTATGTGAGGAAAACAGCTTACCTGTGGTACTCATATGGAACGACTGTTTCCATCGAATTGAGACGATTTACGAAAATATCTAATTTTTTCTAAAAAGAAAAAAAAAAGGAAAGAAAAAAGATTGAACAGTACAGGTAACAAATTTATAAACATATACCAGACACAAAATAGGAATTAAAATATAGCCTGCTGTTAAATTTGTTTAACTAGCAGGCCAAAAGAATATACTGTAAAACGGGTAATATTCGCGGGAGTAAATTTTCGCGACCAGTCAATTATAGCCATTTCGCGGTTTGTAATTTTCGAGTAGTCGGGGTTTTTTTTGGTTTTTTCTTAAGTCAGTGAAAAAGAATGAAAAAATCTCTGTTGATTTGCGAATGAGCAACATGAAACCCATTCATGCCAGATGGTTAATTCATGTTCAGGAATGGGTTGCTTTAAAGAGGGACATGCTTGTGAGTGGCTTTCGTAAAGCTGGTCTTCTAGAAAATAGTACGAAGTAAGAAACACGTGTATACAGCTGCTAACTGAAGTAGTCGTAGTAGTTTGTGAGTAAATGAAATGTGTTAACCTTATTTTTGATTGTGTTTTTTTTTTTTTTAAAGATGATACTAGTATTAATATTCGTGCGAGTTTAATTTTCGCGGTCAAATTAAAATCGCGAAAATTACACCCACGCGAATATTGTTAAGGACAGTGTGTGGAAAGTTAGGACTGTTTGAGATGTATTTTAGAGCATTATAAAATTAAAACATAACAGAAGCACAAGCTCAGCCTCAGCTAAATAGAACACGAGATGATTGTACATACATGTGTATCTTGAACAATGACATGCAATTTTTTTAGTAATTTTTAACAGGTGAATTATTTCACCGACCAGGCTGCTATTTCAAGCCCTGATATATGCTGATGTACATGTACATACATGTGTAGCAATAAAAAGTTTATGTAACATACACACAGCAGTGACACACAGACACACACACACACACAGACACACTTCACACACACACTTGTTTATCAAGTGACTATCAATTACAAATATGTTCAGCATATCCTGTAGACTATTATAAAACTTCCACCTATATACAAATGTCCATACATGTGTAATAATTAATTTTAAACAGTTGCATTTCAATAAAAATAATTTTCTGTGGTTTTATAACAGGGTCCACACACTGTTAGGATAGTGATCAATTGCTTCCCTAATTTACATTATGGGGAGCCTTTTGTAGTACTCACTTTTTATATGCCTTCCTAATTTATATTATGGGGAGCCATTAAAGATATTATCACACTGAACATTGAATTTCAATCCTTTTGTAGTAGTACTAGTACTCACTTTTTATACTCTAAGGGAAACAAAAAATTACTCTTATTGAAATAAACTTGGGTGAGTGATGGGAAGTTAAGAGTCCATGATAGCTCATGGCAAGAGAAGGCGTTGGATGTGTTTTATTTATTGTGTATGAAGCCAAAACAAGGGTCCGAAAAGTGACTGTCGTCGACTGTAGTTTCTGAGAAATACAAAACTTCAAACTTAAAATTTAAGCCAAATGTTGATGCCACTGTCAGAATAGTAATACCCATATTATGTCGCCTTTACACTTCGTAAAGGCGAGACAAAAAAAAAGGTGGTTTTCGATTGGGCCAGTTAGTCCAAGTGACGGTTTTCAGCATGAATTCGACCCATACCTCCCTTTCAATTGTTAAGGTTAGTTTTAGGGTTAGGGTTAGTCTTGAGAGCCTTGATATAGAGGGGTACGGGTCGAACTCTTTTCCGGTTTTCAACAGTTTTAGATAAGAAAGACTGAACTGGCTAGTAATTACTTTATAATCAATAAATGCATACATTTGATAAAGTCTAAACAACAGTACTAGCCTTGAGGGGGAAAATGCCATGAAATACACGATGACATACAGAGCTTTAAATGGTTAATAATACTCAAACCACACATTAAATAGAGACCGCACAGGAAGACTGGTGGCGCCACACACTGCCACCAGTCCATTGCAGTGTTTCTTTGCTTGAAAACTATATGTTCGTTGATGACAATTACAACATTTATCTGTAGTACTACAAAAATATCAGTAGTTGTAACTGGTGCAAAATACATGTATTAAAATAACTGTATACAAAACACAGAACTCATTTTAATTGCTAATTTATATTTATTCAGTAGCTAAGTCAGAAATTAAGGAGACCGCTATTAGTTATTGAAAAATAGTGGTGTTGTTTAATGACAAGTGTCCAGTTGTGTGATTTTACAGTTGTTAATCAATTGCTGACTGACTACAACACAAAAGTTAGATGTTTAGAATTATTAGATAACTTTGACGGGACGTGGTGCATTTTCTGTGTTTGTTTGAATGGTTTCGAATTCTTGCATGACTGATGCGTAGCCGCAGATTCAATGCAAAAATAAATAAATAAATAAATAAATAAATAAAATTATAATACAGTCAGTCAGAAATAGATAGATCGCCCGTCGGACTGGTAGGTGCATTTTTTAATTCGTCCGTCAGAATTTCTACTTGCATTTGGCGAGTGGGCAAGTACTTTCTGCATCCCTGGCATTTTGAAACTGGGAGGGGGTAGAGTACACACCCCTAAAACATTTTCCTTGGATCCATGGTTGATTATTTGGCACGAGTTCGGCCCGTACATCTTTCAATGGTCCGACACCATATAACCGTAAATAAAATGTGTTGAGTGCATTGTTAAATAAAACATTTCCTTCTTCTTCTTCCTTTCAATGGTTAAGGTTAGTTTTAATGTTAGGATCGTCTTTAGAGCCTTGATATAGAGCAGTGTTCTACGTTGCGACCAAAATGGTCGCCAAATGTGACCAAAATGTTGGCATGGCGACTGATTGAATTTATTATCGTCGTCATCCGGCGACTGACTCCAAAAACGTCTAAGTATTAAATTATTTGCCATGTGCGTTCAGAGTCCTAACAACGAAAACAAATGAAATTTGTTGACATCATTGTGCAGTCGGAACATTTTGTTATTTACGAAGTTGTCCGATTGATCACTGTGAATTCCGTATTAATTGTCGGTACCGTTTGGAACTCATCGTTGACTTTAGTGATTTGGCGAAAACAATCCAGATACTTGCGAAAAAACATTTCAGGTATTTCGATTAGTGTGTTATTTTAATGCAGACAACCATTTGGAATATCTCAATTGATATCGATTTCTGGATCATGTATGTAATAAATAAGTTCCGAATACTGTATTGTACTATACATAACCGATTCACTATGGTACATTATTGGTGGTTGCATTCGATTGAAGAACACAAGTACAAAATCAAGTAAAGGTTGCTCACTAACTGTTCATACTATACACATTGTAACCAAACGTGCAAAATGGAGACAGATTATTAAACAATGCATTACAAAATAAGCATTTCAACAGTTACGTAACACTCTTTGATGCACCATGTGATGCATTACAAACGATATGGGGGAGGGGAGGGGATGTGGAGCAGGGTAAAAAGTAAACATGCCAAAGTTTTCACTATGTAATTATTGAACGGACACAAGTGTTGCATTTGATCTGCTAACCCATTACGCACATTTCTACAATCGTTCAAATCGAATGCAGCCCCAGTTAGCGTTTTTCTTTTCTTTTTTCTTGCTGTGTTTAAGGTCTCACTACACAGATCACTTCCGGGTGAGAGTTCATTGATCACGGTCCACTATAGTTCCTAATTGTGACACGTTATGGTTCACATATTCACTTCTAGGAAATGGTGAAGAATTAAAACAATATGTATGTTTAATGGTAAGCCTTCTGGCTGTATTTTGCCCATGTTATTTTGTAATATTGTGCATCGACCTTTTGGGACATGAATATATAGCGCAAGTGACAGCCGGAGTGAATCGGTTAATGAACCACCTGTTCAGACCGGTACTACAGCCAGATGCGGTCATATAGCAAAAAACTGAGACAGAAATGTTCTCAATTTTGGAGTGAAAATAAATGCTTATATAATGTATGTTCGCAATGGTGTATGTTGTTAGTGCCAACGAGAACCTGTTCTATGGGCAATCTTCGCTTGAAGTTTGGCAGTTTAACATGGGTTTCAATGGCAGATGACATCTGTGTAGTGAGACCTTAGTGTGTAGATGTATGCGCTGTTTCCGCCCACCATGCAGAAGCACAGCGAAAACTTTCAAAGTGGCAAAATTTTAAAATTTACAATTCTTTAGAAAAACGAAAATCTAAAACTTCAAATGGTAATCAAGAAGATGAGACAGGTGAAACGAGTACTTAAAAGTCAAATGAATTGAGGCCAATCAGAGAAATCTGCAGCTGAAACCGAAACAGAGCCAGCCAAAAAACGTAGAAAATTTAATGAAACTTCAACATGACGATAATACTGACACAATGCACTATACCTATTGTAGAAAAATTAGCAAGCATGTTGCTGGCATAAATCAAATGAGGGGAGATATTTTTTTTTTGTATACCCACCACCCACAAAATAATATTTTAGTTAAACGGTAGGATATGTAGGAAAAAAATAGCAGTCATATGAGGCATAGAATTATAATTACAGTCCATCCCACCTCCATCATGCGATCAGTTCTGAAATGGTCCTCATTTCAGATTCATGATTGAGTGAAAAGTAAACAATTTCACTGTTTCAAGCTATTTATTTAATTTAGCAGCATAAGTCATCTATAATGCTATGATGGTTACAACACATTCATAAATGATACAAAATGAGTACTGTCACACTATGGCGAGTAACATTTTTAGCTTGGCTAGTAAAAAAATTGTGTCCACTAGCCAAAGAAGAGTAAGTTATAAAACCGAGTGCAGAACACTGTAGAGGGGTATGGGTCAAACTCTTTCTGATTATTTTATATGTATTATGCATATAATATCTAATTACATTGATTTAATTAAGTTAGAAAACGTATTAAAAAAATGGATATAAATCATATATACATATATATAGGCCTAATACGGTACTAAATTCATGCATCATATACTTGAGGCAAGTGAATGGTCCTTTTTTGGTGTTAAAGGAAACATGTCACGAGACCATATTATAGCTCATTTTAAAAGCAAAATAAAATATATAAAAATAATATACAAACAAGTTTATAACAATAAAATACGCGTAGTTAACTTAAAATGAAGAAATTACGCCAATCAGTATCAAAGTACGATTTATGCATATTTATTCGTGAGTGTTCGGAAAAAAAGGGAAGTGACGTCAGAGCCGCTGTACTCTTCCATTGTTGTTAACTGTTTATATATGGAGTAAGGGCCGTACGATCTTTTCAGTCCAGCAGTGCCATACTGCGCGGCCTTTGGGTATGAAAATAAACAGTTTAAACGATCGGGATTGTCTTTTTACGGTTTTCCAAAGGTTTGTATCGCAAAACAAAAGATTGGACACCAACACCGCATAGTACTTTGGTGTCAGCCTATTTTAGTATAAATTTATAGCCTGGAGCCCGAACGTTACCCAGAGACAAAAACAGTACTCGGTTGCGAATGCCGAGGTGTACATTGTACATATTTGGCACAAAGATACACCTCAGCATGATGTATTTATATATGTTAAAACAAACGTAGATTTTTTTTTAAAAGAAGAGATTTTTCATGTTAGGCCTACATAACAAAATCTGTATTCACCGTCCGAAGAAGGAAACGTCAATAATTAATTAAATATGGCATATACAAACATAAGATTTGGCATGAGGATACATCTCAGTACGATGTATTTAAATATGTTTAAAAAAAAAAAAAAAAAAGATTTTAATCTTCGGGCAGAGTACGTCACAAAAACGTTCCTCATCGCCCGAAGCCCCAAAGTAACACGAAGTTCAATACAAAATAAACCACTACTGTCGGTGTCGAAATAACTATTATGTTTCTTCCACGGGCTGACGTGAGAATCGGAGTGTTGTTTTAGTTAATTGGTCCTTTCTTTCCGTGGCCTGCACATGTGATTCCTGATTGGCAGGTGTATGTTGCAGGGTATCGACCAGGTAAGTGATTACCACTGTCTAGACATACGTACAAAATACTTGCCAGTTTTTTAAGATCACAGGGTATTGTGGCGTAACCTGTCGCGACTATAGCACAATGTTAATGGACATTATCAGCCGCCCTGCTTCATTACTGTAAATACTGCTGTAAAACCCTTGATTAAGTAGACTTTCCCATCTAAAATTACAAAACTGACCAATTACGTAGTACCAAAGAAAAGAAAATTATCACATGGGTATCGTGAGTGGTCGTTTTTACTCTAACGAACCCTACCAATAGGCCTAAT
This sequence comes from Gigantopelta aegis, assembly GCF_016097555.1. Lineage (NCBI taxonomy): Eukaryota > Metazoa > Mollusca > Gastropoda > Neomphalida > Peltospiridae > Gigantopelta > Gigantopelta aegis. The sequence goes on from NC_054699.1 coordinate 30,530,950, forward strand.
AATATGCTGCTTTTTTTTAAGAGAGAAAAATACTATAAGTATAACCCCATTTCGTTCTATTGATGCAAATTGAAATATATTTAGTTAAAAAGTTGATTATATTCTCAAGTCAGTTATGTTGTTTTACAAGTCAGTTTAATGAAAGTGAAGGGCCTTGTAAATTACAGCGTTTGTTTACACTGTACATACAGATTTCATTATGTACAGCCCAAACATGAAAAATGCGATATTTTCTAAAAACAAAGAAAATGTTTGACCTACATTTATATTTTTTACATATTTAAATACATCATATCGAGGTGTATCTTTATGCTAAATATGAACAGTATACACCTCGGCATTAGCATCCGAGTTTTGGTTTTGTCTCCAGGTTACTTTTGGGCTCCGGGCTGTAAATTGGTTGACCGGTCTGGTCTGGCACCATCGGTTTCTCCACCCTCCGACTCGCAATCTGGGTTTTTTCTCTTCAGTATCACTGTTGTAAGTAAATTTATGTGTGTTCTTCATTTACTAACAGCTCAAATTGATACGGCAAAACGTTTTGCGAACTAACACTCATTGTTTTGGTAAGCTGTGCAAGTCTTAGATTCTTTATGAGTGGTACAGACTAATGCTTTTAAGTGTAAGGCTTCAGATCAAGCGACGCGTCTCTGATGTAACGGACCTCGTGATTGCCCTGCTCATTAAAGATCGGCAATTTCCGCTAAGAGCTCGTATCTGGGGGTTTTTTATGGAGATATTTTAAGTAATTATTATTTTTTTTTTTTCAGGTGATTCAATTTATAATTAATTGTACATGGTTGGTGCCAAATATAGGTCACGTGACATGTTTCCTTTGAAACAATGTTGGTGTTATTTTAATGACAATTTAGTTGAAATATTTATAAGGTAAATGCTAATAAAGGTATTTTAACCCAAAATAAGGCTTACATTTAAAAACATTTCACTGTGCCAATTTTTAGGTCTTCTGTAAATTTTTGCTAAACGGAGTTAGTTCCCCATATTAGAAAATTTCCACTTTGAGTTTGACGGGATGGGGGGGGGGGGGTGTTAGGACAAAGTTATTTTTTAGTTCTTTGAAAATAGTTATTTTAAAGGCATCCCATCAGTACAACAACAACACATCGTTATCATTCTTGTCATATTAAATTATAAATGTACCGACCTGGCATCCTTGATTTGAAGCTGGATCTTTGCAGTAAACCACTGGAGCGATTCCGGGCAAATAAAAACAATCTCCAACGATCAAGCCAGTCACAAAAATGAGACAGCTATAAACGTTTATGAAGGTCATGTTGACCAAAAGATAAATGTAAGACTATGGTTGTAATGAGGAACGAAACCAAGAGGTGTTGGGTCGTTATACAACATACACAAGTTGATTCGTGTTGGCAAAGATGGCTGCTACACGTCACCAGTCATTCGGCTATTTCCGTAATAAGTGCCGAAACCAGTTTATAGCTACGTCCACAAATATTATGACATTACCCATTTGAGTACTCGTGTCCATTAAGGGCTGGACCGGCCTCGATGTCGTTGTTAATAAGCCATCGGACATAAGGCTGGTAGGTAGAGGGTTCGCAGTCCGGTACTGGCTTCCACCCAGAGCGAAATTTTAACGACTCAATGGGTAGGTGTAAGGTCACTACACCCTCTTCTCTCTCACTAACAATTAACAAATAACCCACTGTCCTGGATAGACAGCCCAGATAGCTGAGCTGTGTGCCCAGGACAGCGTGCTTGAACCTTAACTGGATATAAGCACGAAATTAAGTTGAAATGAATGAATTAAATGCTGGCGTTAGCGCGCCTCAGCGGTCTATTCAACACCGTTGTCGCCGCGAAGGTAACACGCTCAATGCTCGTTGGGGTAGTGTGGGCACAGAAAGAAATGTTTTATTTCACGACGCACTCAACACATTTTATTTACGGTTATATGACGTCAGACATATGGTTAAGGACCACACAGCTTTTGAGAGGAAACCCGCTGTCGCCACTTCATGGGCTACTCTTTCCGATTGGCAGCAAGGGATCTTTTATTTGCGCTTCCCACAGGCAGGATAGCACAAACCATGGCCTTTGTTGAACCAGTTATGGATCACTGGTCGATGCAAGTGGTTTACACCTACCCATTAAGCTTTGCGGAGCACTCACTCAGGGTTTGGAGTCGGTATCTGGATTAAAAATCGACTGGGATCCGAACCCAGTACCTACCAGCCTGTTGACCGATGGCCTAACCACGACGCCACGGAGACCGGTGTGTGGGCACAGACACATGGTGTGGGGGAAGTTGGGGAAGGTGTGATTCAGGATATAAACACATACTCGGTGCTTTATTATTATGAGCACTAGTTAATTCTCAATTAAAGAGGAACATGTGGTTTGCGTATTTATTCTGATGTAAAATGGTGATCAAATACACGGCCGTAGGAAGGTGTCAAAAAGGGGGGGGGGGGAGGGCTCACACACACACACACACACACATATATATATATATATAGAGCCTACTCTTCAGAAAAGTAGGGGAACTCTAATAAGAATTTACAATTGCCAAAATTGTAAGGTATATTAGCTGTGGGGAATGATAGTGAATTAATTGGGCAAACATTACAACCGGTAGTTCAGTGTTACAGTAGCTTTTATGACCACTAAAGATCTTGAAGGTCAGAAGTGAAATTTGAAAGTTGACGGGTTTTTTTTATCAGTAAATCGCAAATTCAAACAAGAAAAATGACTAAAACCAAAACAGTAACAACTGTATGATCAACAGAATGAAAGAGATTGACAAATAATGTTCCACAGTGATTCCTGGAAATTGTCAAAATCGAGAATGACACCCCACGCACGTGTACGGGGCAACTGCGTGATGCATGTGCAAACTATGGAATGTGTTTCGGTGTGTTAATAAACAGACCTGAACGTTTTTTACTAGGATGTCTGTGATCAAAAGGTATGTTCGATCTAATAGTTGATATTAACATTAATATTTCAGGTTCCCCTACTTTTTTTGAAGAGTATATATTTAAACTGAAAATTGTTTCCCCTTTTGGAGAATAATAATTTTATCTATTTTTAATGCTTGGGCTTAAAAATAAAAAGTGACATGTATGTATATATATATAAATACTTGTGTGTGTGTATGTATGTATATATAAACCATCGCTTCTGCTACAAACCAGGCGTCCTCCTTCCCCTCCTATCCCCCGCTTCATACGCCATTAAAATATATATCTGGCACGTATATGTGTATATATATATATATGAATATACTTGGGGGGGGGGGGGGGGGGGATATATCACAAAATGTATCAAACTTGCCCTGAAAACACGTGCTAAACATCTTTATTAAAAAAAGGTTCTGGGAAAGTATGTTTTCGAACCTCCAACAAATTTGCCAGGCCGTTTTATTTTACAAAATCCTGGATCCACTCTTGCAACAATTCACAAAATACATCACTCTCAAGTTACTTGCCAAACCTCCCCTCCCCTTCCCCTCCCAGCCAAAATAAATCATTTTTCCATGACTGGTACATAACTATAGATTGAGCGGGAGTGTCATACAGAATTTATGAAATGAGTTTGATAAATTATGTATAGCACTTACGTGAATGTTATGATTTATTTATTATTCATATTCTATAATTTATAACAAACGTTAAATATGATTGTTGCCGCTTCACAATCGATGTTAATAACATTCAGTATGTCAATTATAGTGACACTGAATGTTGTCAATTTCACGGATGTCAGAAGTGTGTCACAAGTTTTTAATGTATTATTATGACCCATGCCATAAAGATAACATGGGAAAATACAATATTTATGTAACCGTTTATTGTAGACCATGTGGCTTGTTTATGATTTTGTTTCATTATTTTATAATGGCGTCCTCTAGCTGTGACAGACATTCATTACTTTCTATTGAAAGTTCGCAAGATCAAGGGGTCCAACCTAAACCGTATGACACCTGTTTGAACTTCGTATACCACTACCAAAATGGCGGATAAAGCTCGCTTCGATACACGACGGTGAGTACATTTTGTCTTACAGCTGCATACTGAATGCCTTTCTGATTAAAAAATAGTGCGATACGGCTCTACAATGAATACTCTATCCATCTGTTTACGTAATTCTCGATTTTGTTCAACCCCAAAAAAGCTATTAAAGAAAAACCTCGTTGTTTTGACGGTCAAAACAAACATGATCAAAATATTGGTGTTATTTTAATGAAACAAGTTATATTTATATACCTTCAAAGTGTCATGATGAAAGCTGGTACACCCTGGAAGCTAAAATATGCCAATATGTTTGGGAAAGTCATTTTATAATTGTTCATCCAAGATATTTCTTATAGTTTAGGCACATCTTCGTCTGCTCCCCCTGGTTTAAGCCAAGATTTCGTTTACTTCAAAAAATTATATTTGAATTTGTACCCCATAAATATCGTGATTATATTTTTCAACTTAAGGTGTTTTTTTGTTGTGTTTTTTCAGTAATGGGGAGATACAAAAAGAGGCTAGTTAAGTTAAGCATTTGCCAATAACGAAAGAGGAAAGTTGTTTCCCGTCTTGACACCTAGACGATCCAGTTCTGGCAAAAGGCTGTGTAATCGTCGTACCTCAGACTTCACAAATTGCACAAATAAATCTTTCCTCAATCCATTTAAGAAAGCATCTTCCATATCAACACCTATAGATGTAAATCCTACATCCAACAAGGAATTTCCACCACCACCACAGCAGAGATCATCACAAAAAAAAGGAGAAAAGCGATTTAGGAAGATTTTGTCATTCGCATCTCAGAGTGTAAATGACAGTGATGATAATCATACATTTCAAGTGTTAGATGAACCGTCTCTTGACGCAGACATGTATACTGATGATATAACAGAAACAATGTTACTCTTCAGAAGCAGTGTTTAAAATGGCTTTTGTTCCACAAAAAACCCAAAACAAAACATTTCCTATGTATTATTTAAAGATACGCTAAAATGGCACTGTCACGGTAATTCATCCTGAATGAGGTATTCTGACGCCAACAAGGACTTGTTTTGGACAGGAACTCTCTTTTTTTAAGGTCAGTTTATCAGATTCATGAGCGGGTTTTCTCGCCGGGATATATCCTGGACCACCTCAAGGAGTTCAACCTGCACGTGCCAACTACAAGGTGGATGAAGGAAAGATACTTCCTTCGTTATGACTTGGAATCAAGGACAAATGCTCGTGTTCAGATGTTACATGCAATTAAAATGTACACATAAACCAAATTTCAACTATTCAAATGCGTTCTTATTTCTAAAAACCCTAAAAAAAAACCACCCAAGTATTGTTCGAGACCTGTGAATGCTTATATATAATTGGTTTATGATTTGATTACATGTACATTTATATTCAAAGACAGCCTGAATAGTCTATTTATTCTGACACTGCTCGTGTTACATCACTGACACTATGTGATACCACTGGCAGCAGTAATAAAACATTTAGGTTATCACACTCCAGATGACAAACATCTCAGAGGCTTTAGATTGGATAAAAACGAATTGTGATGCAGTATTTGTAATGTGACGTCACAATTGTAATTCCTAATTTTTCTCTGTTCAGTTTGAAAAAAATAAAAACAAAATTTAGTAGAATGGCAACAGAAACGTAATGCAAATTCCCTCATTTATGAAGTAAGTTTCTCAATTCGTGAAGGTTGACCATCTTACTTATGTCACTCACGTTAGTTAATTTTCAAAACGTCACTTAAGACGTAAAACCCATGTCTTAACTAACGAGAGTGAAATAAATACAATAATCAACCGTCACTCGTTGTGGAGCTTTCATGTACATAATACAACTTACGTCATATTGCCATTAAATTTTGTCTAAACACATCTGAAAACCCCCAGATGTAGGTCAAGGGTCAGTCAAGGTCATAGCATGCATCCATATACTAGGAATGCTGTTTTAGGTGTCCAGTGGGGCACTAACACAAACTAACACTACATTGCATTATAATGTCGATTTATTAAACAATATATAAAAACTAGATCATTCATTCCAATGAATCTGGAAACGCAGTGTCCTTGGAGATGACTCCTAGTTAACAATACTCGTCCACAGCCAGTGCACTGGTACCCGCCTGGTCTGCCGTGATGGACAACCACATGTCTGCGGACGGCAGACCTTCCAGAGTATAGTTGGCCGCAGTCTTCACAAACTGTTCTGAAAAACAAAATTTGGAACATACGATTAGGTGTTCTAAACCCGGGGGAGCAGACGAAGATATGCCTGAACTATAAGAAAATTCTTGGATGGATAATTATATAATGACGTTCCAAAACGTATTTGCTTAATTTAGCTTCCAGGGTATACAAACTTTCATCAAGACACCTTTTAAGAGTATAAACATAACTCTTTTCCTTAAATTAACACAAAAAACTTTGATCAGGTTTGTTTTGGCCCAATCTAATTAAAATTAGCTCAACTATTACATGTGGATCTAACACCAGCCAGTTGGAGTTCATGTCCACCAGTCAAAACCTTACTTGCAGAATCCTGCCAGTGATTTAAAAATAATTTGAAAACATTCCGAATTATCCTGAGGGTATACGACATGTTTCGTGTGAATTACGAATGCCTTAAAACATGTTTTATTTTATAAAATAAATAATTTGTAATGTAAAACTGAAGACTGATTTAGTTTTTTGGGTTTTTTTATAAATAAATAAAAATAGATTAATGTAAAATTGAAGACTGATAACCCACCTCGTACGTATTGGTATGGTTCGCTGTACTGCGGCCACTAAAATAGACTCACCCGATATTTTTAGAATTTGTATGCTCCCAAATAACGTTATAAAAGGCGAAGTGTGATTGGTCAATATTTAAATTATTATTTACAGACGAAATGTAACTTGGACATTGGAGACTACGCAGGGTTGTTAGCAATCTGATTAAAATTAGTTCTACTGGTCTAAATAAGGCATTTGTAATTCACATGAAACATATCGTATACCTTCAGAATAATTCGGAATATTTTCAAATTATCACCGACATGATTCTGCAAGTAAGGTTTTGATTGGTGGACATGAGCTCCAACTGGCTGCTGTTAGATCCACATGTAATAGTGGAGCTAATTTTAATTAGATTGACTTGGAAACAGAGTCAGACAGCGGGTAGATGGCCCATGAAAACTATGAATAAATGTCCGTTTTAATTTAAGACGACTATTTTGTCTAGATAGACAAGACCCAATATTATGTCATTACTTTCTTCTGTACTTCATTCCAGTTATGCAGCCTATCCAACAACACGTTGTCGAGTGCGCTGTGCGATTACCCCCCCCCCCCCACCTGGGGGGATTAATTGCCACATACGGAAGCTTGCTAGAGTATCGAGTCACGTACACCGGGTCAAGGTACACCGTGACCTTGGTGTACGGTGATAGAGTCCCGAAGAAAGGAAGGTGGAGGAAGAGGAGACATGCGCCAGCGGCGGCGCAGGGGGGAGTCAAAACCGGCGGCTAAACCGCCGGCAGCGACTCCGTCTGCTGGACGGCCCAACGCCGACCCCCCGAAGAAGACTGGAATAGAAGAGGCACCAGCCCCGGACATCCCGTCTTCTACGATGGAACTTGGACCAACTCCACAGGCCTTGACTTCAGCGCCTCCGGTTGTGCCGCCGATTATACAGGCGACACCCGTTGAGGCGCAGGCCCGGAAGGTGTCTGTGGTAAAGAGGAAGGCGACCACTCCCCCGAGTGCCATACCAGCCAAGCCAAGTCGCCCCTCTCAACCGCCGAAGCCAGACGAACAACCAGTGGAGCCGTGGTCACTGCAGGCCAGCCGGCTCCCACAGCGTTTTCAACAACTGGTTAAAACCAACATCCAAGTCGAACGCCATCTCATCAGCACGCCCAAGGCACTAGCATATCAACCTTTGCCAGACAATCCGGATGAGGGGGAATTCGCAGTACATCGACTCAAGATGCGGGAGGGACACAACGCAGTTTGCGTCACCATCTGCCGGAGCGGAATATTCAGCCAAGGACTGCTACTATTGGAGATGGACAACCCGACAATACATCGCGTTCTGAAAACCGCCGCGGGGACTCATTACCGTACCATCACCAAGGCTTTAGCAGACTCCGACTACCGGCAGTTCCTCCCGCAGCTTGAGATCACCGGGTACATCGGATCCCCCTAGACGCCAACCTTTGCTAGGACAGGTATCAACCTCCTTTTTGGGCTAGTTAGACTTTAAACGTTTTCAATCGAGTTCAAAATTCTTATGTTTATTTTTTTATAAAGTCTAACGCATTTTATTTTGGCGCCTGATCAATTGCTCCAAAATCACCTTTAAAACTTTTCGGCCGAGCAGTCTCAACTATTTTGGGTTAAATTTTAGAGTCCAGACATGTTTTTGGATGCAGTTACTCTTTGTAGACTTAGGTATTTGTCAGGCTTCACCGAGGAATCGAAACTTAGCCAATCAGAGCACGGCTCCCACTCGGCGATACTTCAAGTTTGCGAAGTGTCTGCTATTCTGTCCGCGCTTGCGTTTGACCGCACTAAATGGCTTTTTTCCAAAACCTGCCCACTTCAAACTCAATCCCCCCCCCCCTCCCCCCGCTCCGGAGTTGGTCAGAGGCTAAATCCGAAGTGGGCGTGCCTGAACCTCTGTGGATAGGGGCACGTTAAACCCAGTTTCCATTCCATTCCAAATTATTATTTACAGACGAAATGTTACCTGGACATTGGGGACTACGCAGTGTTGTTAGTTTTAAATCACTGGCAGGATTCTGCACGTAAGGTTTTGATTGGTGGACATGAGCTCCAGCTGGCTGGTGTTAGATCCACATGTAATAGTGGAACTAATTTTAATTAGATTGGTTTTGGCCGTCAAAACAACGAGGTTTTTCTTCAATAGCTTTTTTGTGGTTTAACAAAATCGGGAATTAAGTAAACAAATGGAGAGAATATTCATTCTAGAGCCGTATCGCAATATTATTTTAATCAGAAAGGCATCCAGCATGTAGCTGTAATACCAAATGTACTCACCGTCGTGTAGCGAAGCGAGCTTTATAGACGTATGGACGGAGAGAGATGAAACATATAAGTTGGACCGGTAGGAGACTAATAACATAAGTTGATCTGACAATTACGTAGTGCCAAAGTAATCAAACGGATTGTTACACGTCTTTCGCAACAACGACAAGTGGTTTGGAATCGCTACCAAAATCTATAATTGTTGTGCTGTATATCTGGATAGTTACAATAGAGTGAAACATGAGTCTGTGACATTGAAAAAGGTCTAAAAATAATAACAGAGCTCGTCTGGACTCAGATTACAGTTATCTTCCCATTTGGTTGTCGAAAATCCGGAAATTTGTTCGCACAAGTAGTCTGCTGTTTTGAAAATTAGATCATGATCTTTTCTGAATAATTAAATATAAAAACAAAATACATCAGAGGTTACAGCTTTATATACAAATCATTATTATGAATATTATGCATCACAACTTTCAATCACTCATGGTACATTTCAATTTTACAATTATTCTCTTTTATTTGTAAATAAACCACTATTTCTGCCAGTATTAATGATTTATGCTCGTTAGTAGATGTAATTTTTCAGGCAGACCTTTTGAAATTCCATTTCTAAAATCATACAGTCTTGAGATCTAAAGAAATTTCATAGTTGCTGTTCTATAGTTAAAATAAATGGAGATAGTACCGTAAATCATTCACTACAGGTTGGATTTAGAAAGGAACCCAGCTTTTAAGAAAAAAAGTTTATTTGATTATATTTTGAGCATGTTGATTAATTAATCATCGGCCATTGGATGTACCTTAATTGTGACAAATAGTTTTCAGAGGAAACCCGGTACATTTTTTCCATGAGCAGCTAGAGATCTTTTATGTATGCTCTTACTCAAAGACAGGACACATACCATGGTCTCTGATACACCAGTTGTGTGATACTGGTTGGGATGGATGGAAGGAAGGAACGTTTTATTTTACAACGCACTCAACACATTTTTAATTATGGTTATATGGCGTTAGACATATGGTTAAGGAACACACAGATATTGAGAGAGGAAACCCGCTGCCGCCATCTAATGGGATACTCTTTTTGATTAGCAGCAAGATATCTTTTATATGTACCATCCCACAGACAGGATAGCACATACCACGACCTTTGTTACACCAGTTGTGGAGCACTGGCTGGAACGAGAAATAGCCCAATGGGCCCACCTACGGGGATCGATCCAAAACCGACCACGCATCAGGTTAGCACTTTACCACTGAGCTACGTTCCCCCACCCCCCTGGTTGGGATGGAGGAAAAACCCAACCAGAGACTCGGTCCACTGAGAAATTTGATCCTTTGACCGAAGCACCTCAGACGAGTGCTCCACTGACAGAACATGATCCCGGCAGTTTAAACCACAAGCATTAAGGCTGGTAGGTACTGGGTTCACATCCCTACACCAGCTCCATCCTAGAGTTCTGACAATTCAGTGGAGAGATGCAAAACTACAAAACTTATTTTCTCTCAATAACCACTAGGGTCAGTATGTTGCCCAGTGGTAAACTGTTTGCTAGATTTGCTTTTGGTCTAGGATCGATCCCCATTGGTGTGCCCATTGGGCTATTTTCTCATTCCATCCACCCCCCCCCACCTGCAGGCTTTCTGCCAGAGGGTAAAATGGGTATGGCGCCATACCCATATTGTTTTGAAGATTTTTTTTTTAAGTTAACCTTTTGACAAAATTAATTACTCTTATCATTAATGTTTGATTTTCTTAACCCTAACCCTAAATTTAACCCATTTTCTTTCTGGGGGAGGCCCCCCCCCCCCCCCCCCCCCCCCCCATAGCGCCATACCCAAAAACACTGAACTAGGGTAACAAAGGCCATAGTACTTATTACATACCTATTCAATCTTACTATACTGATAAAAACATTTTGAAACCGTGTGATAAAGTTCTGGACCGGAACTTTTAAATTCCCTTTTTATTTTTACTGCAGTTAGCACCTTTTATTTACCGACGTCATATACGATTTACAAATTATGTTACATCATATTTGAAACATTACACATGGCCACCACAGAGTAAGATTCTTAACGTTAATAAATCCATGAAAGGAGTTTTGATCATAGATTTAACAAAGTGTTGTTATGACGTTAAATGAAATTGTTTTTTTGTAAAACATAAAGAAGATATGTAATAAATACAGAACTTCACATACATTATTTTCGCTTCCTATTTATTGCACTCGTTTATTTTGTGAAAGAACATACTACTCGACCGCTACGTGGTCTCGTGGTATATATTCTTGAGCAAAATAAACTCGTGCAATAAATAGGAAGCGAAAACAATGTATGTGAAGTTCTGTATATGTATTAGATCATCTGTGGGATGATGCTTATAAAAGATCCCTTGCTGCTAATCAAAAAGAGTAGCCTAATGAGTGGCAGCAGTGGGTTTCCTCTCTCATTATCCAGTGTTCAAAATAAGGCCTTATCCGTTTGTCCTGATAAGTGAAAATCTGCTCAGACAAGCAAAATTTACCTCAATGGTTGTCTAGTGGACAAGTAAAATGTTCATTGCAGTTTCATTTTGAGCAGAAACACAGTTCTTGTACTTGAATGAAACAAAACATTTGACAAGTGAAAATATTGCTGGACATGTAGATTTTGCAATGTACTTGTCCGGTGGACAAATGAAAATTTTTGCTCATTTCTCTTGCTGTTATCTATATAACTGTATGTCTGACAGCAAATATCTGTAGTTAACATGTGTTGAGGGCATCATTAAATAAAACATTACTTTAGTCTGGCATGGATATGACAAGAGTCTGGGTTCTAAATAAAACCCAAATGCAGAATTAACCTGAAATCATTTACATTGTCAATTAATCTTACAAATAAAAATCCTCCACAACAAAAGTGACCTAACAAAGATGTCTCTTGCATATGTTGACTTAGTTTGGCATGAATATGACAAGAGTCTCGGTTTTAAATAAAACCAGAATACAGCATAAACACGGAATCATTAACATGGTCAGTTTAACATCGAAATAAAAATGATCTACAACAAAGGCGAGTTTACAATTATGCTGCTCTTGCATATGTTCACTTAGTTTGGCATGATTTCGTGTAAGTGTAATCAATATAATAATACATATTATGAACATAGACGGTTCAACTCCAATAACCCTTCACAGTGTAACTCTCCCAAGCATTCTCAGACTAGTTCATGGCGAGACCACAATTTGTCAGTTATTATTGCTTATCTTATAGTTACATATAGAATACTATTATGAGTTTTCGCTAGGTATAATTTTTACGAAAAGAGTGAATGTCCCATGTTTTGTTCGCTCAGTTACCATGGGAAGTTCACAAGTTTCGCAAAAATTATATCTACTGAAAATGAGTGGTATTTTATTTATATATAACCAGGGGCGTAGGTGGTGGGGGGGGGGGGGGGGTTTGGACGAACCCCTCCACTGAAGCAAATGGTCCGCTTTCAGTACTAAAACATAAAGGTTTATAAATATGGAGTTTCGGGTGGTGCAAAAATAAAATAGAAAAAGGTACACTTGGTTCATATTCGAACCCCCAGGTCCAGATCATGCTACGCCCCTGATAACCCACCTTCAAATAATGTCAAATCTGATCATTATTCCCAATACAACTCAACAAGACATGCAAATGCACAGAGCTATGACCAGGGAACATGACGTCACTTACCGAAATGACGTCATTTAGTAACTAATATGCAACTGGTACAACACACCCAGACATTCATCAGTTGGGTAATAAAGAGAGACTAATACACGAGTGGCCGTCAGATACCATTTATCTCACAATCAGTTGTTTTAAAATATACCTAACGAGCGAAAGCAAGTTTGATACGTTTTGAAACGAGTTGTGAGATAAAAATGGTATCTAGTGGACACAAATGTATTATTCTATTTCTTACATATCCTCAAAAACCAGGTTTTAAGCAAATTTTGACTTCTTTTTTGACTAAAAGATATTTACAACCCTTTGCACTTGTAGCTGACTAACGAGTCACAAACACATGATTGTCAGGTTAACTATACGTCATAGTGTAATCGATTTCCATTGTGTTGTTTTTCACTGAATATATGGCATTGGTGACCTGGTCATCACCTAGGAGCAGCCAGTCGTATGTCTTGAAATTAGTAACACACATAGATGTGTAAATAAGAATGTGTCATAAATAATGCATGGTGTTCTCACCAATGGGTGTGCAAGAAAAAGCAATATCATATGATTATTGGTTAGTACATGGGATGAATAGATTTAAGAAATGTGCTGTATATGCAGAATGGATTAAGACATTTCCAATTGGAACTCCTCAATTAACATAAGAATTGCACCTGTAATACACACAGCGGTAGATTATCAAATAAATACATTGAAACAACTGTTTACTCCTGATGCAACAAACCAGTTGCACTGTGTAACTTTTGAACACGTTCATATACCACAGAGGCTTCGAGCATGTCTGTCCCGGGTTCGGTCTCAGGACAGCCAGAGGACCAACCCAGGACAGAAAAACAAACCAGTAAAGTATTATAGAACAGTCAACTTCAGACAGCAATGTTCAGTGGGAGAAATCACTTCACTATGTTGCCTTTTTTTAATGGCAAATCATTGTCATTATCAGTCAGGGCTTCTAGATTATGGTAGCCCCACTCCCATAGCTAGTGATATTCAATGCTGGGCTAGTAAATAACTACCATTGCCATGCATGATGGCTAGTGAATGTTTTTGGTCAAATTATGCAGTCAATTCTATTTTGTAAATATGAATATCCTACTCCCCCCCCCCCCCCCCACCCCCCCACCTCCACCCCAAATGTTGGTGTTTTTAAGCTCTATCTCCCTCTTTAGGTGACATATCCAGTTATTACTATTAAACATTCTAGCAGCCCTGTATCAGGTTGCACTCACTGAATGGAGGAAAATATCTCTGTCATTCGACCATCCACATCGAACATATTTGTTGTCAAATCACCCTCATTCAATGGAGAAAGCATGTGTGTTGTCAAGTTGCCCTTATGGAGGAAATCACAGTTATTGTCAGGTCACCCTTTTTCAGAGGGGCAAAAACATATGTGTTGTCAGAATGCTTTCATTCCGTCTCTCTATCCTCAAGATGAATAGTGATGCCACAGTATTTCCATTTTCGGTATGGGACTACTTGAGAGGGCTTGCTGTCTATCTATCTGTCTGTCTCTCTTTCAGATATAAAAAATCCCTTGCTGATAATTGAAAAAGTGTAGCCCATGAAGTGGCGACAGCGGGTTTCCTCTCAATATCTGTGTGGTCCTTAACCATAAGACTGACGCCATATAACCGTAAACAAAATATGTCGAGTGCGTCGTTAAATAAAACGTTTCCTTCCTTCCTCTCTTTCTCAGAGGAACACACATCTTTGATATCGGGTCATCCTTTTTTTAAAAAAAGGAAGACATCTTTGCTCACTGCATCATCCCTGATTATTTGAGTTGGTAGACACTGATATGACACAGGAAAAGCTGAAACCCATCTCACTTGGTTACATCCTCCAATACTAGGATCTGAAGTTCCCACGTGTGACACCATCAGCAATTTGGTGAAAACTTGAGAGAACAAAACATCAAATAAAAAAATCACAGTTCCAGTCATTTCTCGAAATTATTTGAGCATGTTGTCCATGCCTAACAAAATGTGCTGCCAATAAAATCAGGAGTTCCACCATAAATTAAAACTTGATTTAAAAAAAACAAAAAACAATTTCTGCTGGTATTTTGTTAAGAGCAATAGGAAAAGGTGTACATAAAACCGGAATATCCCAAAACCATACTGAAATATCACATTGCTGCCATTTCCTAAAACATCTTTTCATGTATAACATGAAACATCTTTCACGATAATAAAATTTGAGATAAAAAAATTGTGTGTATCTATTGTACAACACGAATGGAACCGGGGCTGCAGTAAAGTCGTAAGATGTACCATCAGCACTAGAAATGCTTCCCATAACACGACCATAGCTGCCAGTTTTGTTAACCTTGTTTCAGTGTCAGTTTTATTATTATATCTTAGTTCCTTCACATGCGTCTGTCACGTCTCTTGTAGGAGGACTGTAGTTGCCATGGAAATGTCATTGTTTGAAACTTGTAGTGCCTGCCGGACTCGTTCCTGGTTAAATCCCATCTCCACAAGCCTCTGTACCTACAAGAGAAACAATGAGCTTTAATAGTCGCTACACAAAACATTTTCTTCTCTATTTTAAATTCCTTTTTTTTTGCTTCTGTTTTTTGTAATTTGGATGTTACAAACTTAGAAGATGATGACATGAATAGTGATGCCACAGTATTTCCATTTTCGGTATGGGAGTACTTGAGAGGGCTGTGCTCCATGCTTGCTGTCGGTCAAGATATTTGGATATCACCTGACCCCGGGGTACACAGAACTTGCAATTTCTGCCAAGTAATTATCCCCCATGTGGGGTCATGCACTCGAGACACCCCCCCATAATTGCACCCATGAAGTGGGTGAAACTCGGTTTATGTGGCCGTACATCTGCCCATTGAGCCTAGCAGTGTAGTCACTCTGGGATGGAAATGGTACTGGAATGAAAAATCCCTGCAATGCCTCAGGTGGGATATGAACCTAGTACCTACCAGTCTAAAGTCCATGTAAAACAGTTTCACTGTCTAAGAGTAGGACATTAAACAAGTGATGTGAAGTAACCGTATATTCTTAATCCAGGTAGGATTCAAGTAACAGTTACAGACATTAATAACACAGTGGTTTGTTGAAAATGTGTAGCTAAGAAAAATGAAGAAAAAAAAAACCCTGACTCGTTAATAACTCAATTAGTTTATAAATAGAAGAGTCATGTGATCTTACCCATTCTTTAAAAACACACGAGCTACGTAAATTTTCTTGTTCTTCATAAAGAGTTGAGTAACATAAACTTAATTAAAGATGCTATATGAAAATTAAAAATGCCAATTTTGCTATCTTTGCATTTGCTATAAATAATTACATATACGTTGATAATTAACTTGGGAATATCAAAATTGTAAGGTGCTTGCCTGTTGTGTAAACAGTCTAATCACAAATCTTATCAAATTGAAGGATCCACAAAATTTGACATGTTAACCATCACCAATTAGATAGGGCTCTCAGAAAAAGACGTGTTGCACAAAATCAGCAAATTTGAGTGTTCGCCTCTACTTAACATACCCAATTTTGATGGTCTTCCACTAAAGGTTTTTCAAATACAATGTTTTATTTTTTTATTGAGAAATTATATTTGGCTGCAATTATTTTATAGGCATATAAATGAAGGTATAATATTTACATTTCATAGCAAACATTAATAAATAAATAATTTTTAAGGAAGCAACAATTATGCAACTTTGATATGGCACATTCATGGCTGTTAACAAAAGTAAAATGTTGTGACTGAAATTTCAAGGTACAGGGCATTCAAAATGGTAATATTTTATATGGCATTTGTAGTCCACTTTAAACATGTATTTCTCCCATTCCACACCCTGTTATTTTTTTTATTGGACAAAATCATCAATTTGATGGGTCCTGCAGTGAACCTATATTAATGGAAATTGCAGTGGCGTAGGCAGGATTTTGTATTGGGGGGGGGCACTTGTGTAGTGGGATATGACACAGAAACCTTTTTAAAGTTATTAATAAGCGAAAAGGTAAAAATTTCCCGGGATTGGGGGGGGGGGGCATGGCCCCCTGCCCCCCACACACCCCGGGCTACGCCACTGGGAAATAGTCCTATTAGGCCGACATTTGCTGGGGTGTTCTTTCATAAGCTACGGCCCTAGTACGGGCATTTTTTTAAAGTTTGCATTATTACCTGATATTATTTATTTAGGCTTGACCGCTAGCTGACGGCCGGCAAATCAAATATTCAAATACATTTACATCAGGTGGCCCTTGTGTTATTGCAAATTCATTATGGGAGGGGGAGGGAGTCGTTAAAAATTGAGGTAAAAGCCAATGTCTGACACTGCATTACGCTAATGTTGAATAGTCCTTTATTGATCTTTGTGTCATTTAACAATACGTAACGCAAAATCTTGCAGTTTCAATACCCCTCTCCCCAGTTATGTTTTGTCACATCCCATAATTCCCACTCTCCTTGGTGCACGTTGCGTAGTTCTCGAATGGCCCCATTATTCAATCGTAAATAATAAAGAAGTAACATACCGCTGGTCGGTAAATGTTATATTTGACCGGATCAACTTTAATTAAGTTTCAATATCTATAATACGCAATCTAATATCTCCCAGCAGAACTATTACATTGTAACAGTGTTCAAACTCGCACGTGCTGTTCGTCACATGGTGTGACATCGGGTACGGCCATTACTTCAAAGGGAGTGAGTAGCACATTTAAATTAAAGGTGGGTTTTTTCCACTTAATTTACAACTACTGTAGTAACGTTTTTTGTTTGTTTTTTAATTACAAAAACCATACCAAAAATGATTTTAAATAATAATAATAATAATAAAATATTTGAAGAAAAAAAGTACGAAACATATGTACACACCTTTTTACAAAATAAGATCGTCTGCTTAAAATAGCACAGCAAATGATAGTGCAGGGTGCACAGTAAGTCAATACTTTACTTTCTACGTCCGTTCGGACTATGTAAATAGCGGATTGGATGTGTTGCGATAGATCCCAAATATGTGTTAACGCAAATGGATAAATTAAAACAAAAAGTTGTATTCTTCTACCAAAACTGTATTATATCAGACAATGTAGGCATTATTACTAAAAACTACGACACAACAGACTGTATCAAAACAGGATAAAACTACCAGGTCAGACTTGTTCGTCACGTGTTCGTAATCAAAAAATATACAATTAGCTAAATTTTAAAACATTTTTATGAGTTCAAGTATCCGCGATAAGAGCAACTTTGGGAATCTTTATTGGGAAACTGTTGGGTCGTAATTGGGAAAAGGTTTGATATTGGATTTGGAATTTACGTTAGGGGAATGGGCCGTTCATCGGCCCCAAAATGTATAGTAGATTATACCCATCCGATAGGTACCTAAAGGGGGGTCAGTGGGGCAAAGAAAACGGCCGAAGTGATCGGGTTGACATTACGGAAACCGAAAACGGGCGAAGTGATTCTCATTTAAAAAAAAAAAAAAAAAAGACTGAAAAAATAATTTCCACAATTTCTCTGACGACAGAAATCCGTCTCACGACGGACAGTTAACAGCCATGCACATTTAATTTTCAGAAAAGGAAAAAAACGAAACAATGGAAAGTTATCTGTTCTTCACAAACAGAAGAGCTAGGACAAAATAACTGTTCTTTAAAAACAGAAGAGCCCAAAAAATATACCTGTTCTTCCGAAACAGGAGAGCTACACAAACATACCTGTTCTTCAGAAACAGGAGAGCTACACAAACATACCTGTTCTTCCGAAACAGGAGAGCTACACAAACATACCTGTTCTTCAGAAACAGGAGAGCTACACAAACATACCTGTTCTTCGGAAACTGGACCTGATATATTTTGATGATTTTCTTCAACCTCTGCATTACCTAGAAACAATTGTATCCATTATATTTCGACTCTTTTTATTTGTGAAGAGTTGAAAAATAAGATTTTCTTCTTCTGACAGATTACACACATATTGGGAGAAAACAAAACATGTTAAAAACAATATGTGCACGATAGAGGCCTAAAGACTGTAAATGTATCTGTGTTTTGTGTTAGTTAAAGATGATAAAATTATTCCATGGTCACATTGTTAAGTCCATTAGAATAAACAACATATATCATACTGATGATTCTAATACCTCGACTGCACCTAGAAAACAATTGCATCCATTATGTTTTGACTCTTATTTGTGAGAGTTAAAAATAAGATTTTCTTCCGACAAATTACACACATACCAGAGGAAACAAAACATGTTAAAAACCGATGCATACGATAGAGGCCTAAACACTGTGTCAGTGTTTTGTGTTAGTTAAAGATGATAAACTTATTCCATGGTGATATTCTGTAAATATACAGCACTTAACATACGTCGTTTTCACTTCCTATTTATTGCACGAGTTTATTTTGCACAAGAATATATATACCACAAGTGGAATATTCTTATGCAAAATAAACGATTACAATAAACAGAAAGTGAAAACAACGTTTGTGAAGTTCTGTATTTATTATATACCTTCTTTTGTTTTTTACAAAACGTTTTTTAATTTAACATCATAACTACGCTTTCTTAAGTCTGTTAATCGATCCTCCTTTCATGGATTTATTTAATGTTAAGAATCATACTCTGCGACAATCTTGTGTAATGTTTTAAAATATGATGTGACGTAATATGTAAATCCAGGGTTAACTCTGGATGAGCAAAACAATTCGCCAAATTATCTATTGAACTTAAAAATTGCAGACATTGTCAGTTATTTTCTAAAAAAAAAGGTCTCGGTGGCATCATGGTTAGGCCATCGGTCAACAGGCTGGTAGATACTGGGTTCAGATCCCAGTCGAGGCATGGGATTTTTAATCCAGATACCGATTCCAAACCCTGAGTGAGTGCTCCGCAAGGCTCAATGGGTAGGTGTAAACCACTTGCACCGACCAGTGATCCATAACTGGTTCAACAAAGGCCATGGTTTGTGCTATCCTGCCTGTGGGAAGCGCAAATAAAAGATCCCTTGCTGCTAATCGGAAAGAGTAGCCCATGAAGTGGCAACAGCGGGTTTCCTCTCAAAATTAATGTGGTCCTTAACCATATGTCTGACACCATATAACCGTAAATAAAATGTGTTGAGTGCGTCATTAAATAAAACATTTCTTTCTTTCTTTCATTATGTTTTGACTCTTATTTGTGAGAATTGAAAAATAAGATTTTCTTCCGACAAATTACACACATACTGGGAGGAAACGAAACATGTTAAAAACATATGCATGCAATAGAGGCCTAAACACTGTGTCAGTGTTTTGTGTTAGTTAAAGATGATAAACGAGTTTATTTTGCGCAAGATGATATATACCACAAGTGGAATATTCTTATGCAAAATAAACGAGTGCAATAAATAGAAAGCGAAAACAATGTTTGTGAAGTTCTGTATTTATTACATACATTCTTTTACTTTTTACAAAAACGTTTTTTAATGTAACTTCATAACTACGCTTTCTTAAATCTATTAATCAATCCTACTTTCATGGATTTATTTAACATTAAGAATCATATTCTGTGGCAATCTTGTCTAATGTTTTAAATACAATGTGACATAATTTGTAAATCAAGGGCTAGCTCTGGGTGAGTAAAACAATTTGCCAAATTGTCTATTAAAGCCGCATGCCCTAGTTCCATCCAGCGAAAATAAATTATAAGTTGGTTAATCTACAAACCTGTAACACACTTAGATCACGTTTTTATCAAATGGAGTGAAAACGCAGGTTTTATATCGATAAATACCATGGGAATCCCCATGTCCCAATTGCTTGAAATAATTTTGAAAGTTAGTATTCTGATGTCACCGGTAGATGTCGCTCGAAGCACAACAATGCCTACGTCACGACAAATTTCACAGTGCGCACAGACTTGGGGTGCGTTCCTTTCACCTCTCCTGGACATGTTCCAACTGTTCTGTCCTGGTTGTATCCCCTCTCCAGATATCGTAAGACTTAGCAAAATTATTGGTTTTAAGGGTTTGTAATGTTTTGTATTGAGATACTTACTTGTCTGAACTTTATTGTTACTGAAAATGTTTACGAACTGTGAAGAAAAATCTCACAAATGAACAACAAGCAAACGACAACAAATCGGATGTTGATTGCGCGAACCGTGCACGAGAAAACAAACCGAACCAAAATGATAGCGGTCAGGTGGTATACCAACGTCTGTGACATTGAAATGGGAATATCCCCTCTAAAAATAGATTAGACCTTGTCTGCTCAACGGTTTTTTCTCAGAGGCCTGTGGCATTTTATGAAATACGAAAAATGCATTTTGTGGTATTACAAACACCAGGATTACCAAAAAACACTTCAGGTGAATGGAAATGTATATTCTAAATAATAAATGTTAAGTAAAGTGCAATTTTATTTGTGAAAACATGGGTTTAATAGCGAAAAACAACGGCGTAATGGTTAACAACTAGGGCGTGTCCCTTTAAACTTTAAAAATTGCAGACATTGTCAGTTATTTTCTAAAAAAAAACGGTCTCGGTGGCGTCGTGGTTAGGCCTACAGTCAACAGGCTGGTAGGTACTGGGTTCGGATCCCAGTCGAGGCATGGGATTTTTAATCCAGATACTGATTCCAAACCCTGAGTGAGTGCTCCGCAAGGCTCAATGGGTAGGTGTAAACCACTTGCACCAACCAGTGATCCATAACTGGTTCAACAAAGGCCATGGTTTGTGCTATCCTGCCTGTGGGAAGCGCAAATAAAAGATCCCTTGCTGCTAATCAGAAAGAGTAGCCCATGAAGTGGCGACAGCGGGTTTCCTTTCAAAATCTGTGTGGTCCTTAACCATATGTCTGACGCCATATAACCGTAATTAAATGTGTTGAGTGCGTCGTTAAATAAAACATTTCTTTCTTTCTTTTTTTTCTATTACATGAAATTATTTCACCAAACTAAAATAAAATTCACTAAATGCTTTAAAAATGTGCAAATTTGGCAAGTGCCAGAGCTAGACCTGAAATCAGACATGACATCAGTAATAAAAAGGCACCAACTCCAGTAAAAATAAAAAGGGAGTTCCCCATTTACAAGTTCCAGTTCAGATTGCACACATGTGTGATACAAGATAAATTTACCACACTGTTTGAAAATGTCTTTATCACTATAGCAAGATTGAACAGGCATGTAATAAACAACATATATCAAATCAAGCAACAATACCTGGATTTAATCTCTGTCTTAAACCAGGACGAAAGTCTTCATTACCAAATATTCCAGGACCCTGAGCTAAATTCTGAAAGTCAAAGATTGGTACATGTATTAACAAGAGTATCGGTGAGATACAGGATATGCCCATCAAAAGCAGTGACCTAGTTGTGGTAATGCAACACACCACCATCCCAAGTTGTATTTACATGCTAGCTTTGATGATCATATACGAACTGATCAGGACGGGGGCGAGACGTAGTCTAGTGGTAAAGCGCTCCCTTGATGTATGGTTGGTTTGGGATCAATCCTTGTCTGTTTCTCGCTCCAGCCAGTGCACCACGATTGGTACATCAAAGGTCATGGTATGTGCTATCCTGTTTATGGGATGGTGCATATAAATTGAAAAGAGTAGCCCATGCAGTGGCGACATCAGGTTTCTTCCCTCAATATCTCTGTGGTCCTTGAAACCATATAACAATAAATAAAATGTGTTGAGTGCGTTGTTAAATATACCATTTCCTTGATCAGGAAGATATGGCCTAGACAAGGATTTCCCTTAATGTGTGAAAAGTAGGTCGCAGTGACATGCTGCCATCCCAAGTTGTATCTGCATGCAAGGTCTGATGACCCTATATCAATTGGTAAGAAAGATATGCTTTGGAAACAAAAAGTACATACAGACTGACGGACTGATAACACAATACCATAATATGATCCATCACGACAGGCCAATAAAACAAGGTTTTAAAAAAATTAAAACCTAATTTGCCATTTATTCCCAATTCCAGATTGACTATAAAAAGTATGTGATGAAATTTCCAACAGTAGTAAACTGAACAGAAACTGATTAAATGTTTTTAACCAACTTGGTCTGAATGAAAAAGCTATAAAGTTTTAAAACCACATCTCTGCACAAGCCAAAGCAACAGATTGTTTTGACAAGATAATAACTGTTCCTTCCATGAATCACTCTCAGGTAAAGTGTCTATAGGAGGACTGCCACACCCCAGTATGAAATATACATAAACTAAATCAATATCCCAACATGCAGTATTTCTTGCATTAAAGACAAAATATCTCCATTTTCATAAATTTAAAACATTTTGAAAAATTCATCTGTCAGAAACAATCTGTAACCTAATTTTAACCTATATAAATAATTCACATGACTAGAGTTGTATTGCATTTGAAAGTTATAAAAATTGAAATCTCTCTGAATAACACATTAAAACACACACAAAAAAAACCCTAATACAATATTTAAAAAAAATTATACATTGTTTCTACAGGCCTACTATTATTATCTGAAGTATTACCACGAATGTGATATCGATTTAAAAATAAAAACTGAACGGATCTTTAAAAAGCTAGAATCTCTAAACTCTACCTAAATAAAGGTCATTTTGTTAGCAGATCAAATCCAATCTACTTTATGAAAATAATTTTAAAGGGACAGACCCTAGTTTCAGCCCATGAAAATGCACACTATGTTTAGTGAATCTACAAACTTGTAACACATTTGGATAACGTTACATTTGAGTGAAACATGAGTCTGTGACTTTGAAATGGTGAAATACCCTCTAAAAATAGACTCAAACTTGACTCATAACTGTTATTTCTCAGCCACACGTGCGTTTTTAAAAATGCAAAAATGCATCTGCACTAGCTTGATCAAAAACACTTCAATGTACGGAAATGGATAATATAAACAATAAAATCTAAGTATGATTTCAGTTATCAAAAATGGCTCTAATAGTCAAAAATATGCCTGAGTGTTTAAAAACTCGGGTATTTCCCTTTAAACACAAACAAAGCAGGGTTCGACAAATCCACCAACCCTTGGTCACAACTAGTGAATTTTTGGTCTGGACTAGTGGAAATTATCAGCTGTATTCCTATAATACTTAGAGCACTAGCCAAAGTGTCTGTGAGGGCTAGTGACTTTCTCAAACATTTGTCAAACACCGAAAAAGCTGAAATTGGATAAAAGGCTGAAAAATCACACTCTTATATTACATACCAGAGGCTGTGGTCTTCCAATTTCAATATGGTTTCTGTTTTGCTGCTGATTATTTTGAAATGTCCAAACCATCTGCTGTTCCAGCCTGTCCAGCTGTTCTTGTCTCTGTAACTCTAGCGTGGCACCCATCGGAAGCTGGGGACTCTTCGGAGGACTCGACTCTAACAATCTGCCAAGTGTCGAGCTAAATAATTTAGCGACTACATTCGGAATGAAGATTATCGACCGCAACTTGAGAAAATTAACTCGCATTAACAGTCCTGCCATCTACAATACAAAAAAAAGATAATAATAAATTTGTATTATTTAAAATAATAAGTAAAAACTTATTAGTGGCGACAATGGGTTTCTTCTCAATATCTGTGTGGTCCTAAACCATATGTCCAATACCATATAACCGTAAAATAAAATGTGTTGAGTGCGTCGTTAAATAAAAACTTTTTTTTTTTTTTTTTTACTTCAGAGAATGAATGTCAACATAAAACGGTAAATAACAGAGTGCCTAACAGAAAAATAACTTATTATATAGAACATTTAACAAAAATAAGTGAAACCTTTTATTAATAAAAAAACACATTTAAATACTAGTTTTTAATTGCGTTTACATTTCATAGACTATTTAATTTTAATTAATATTTCTCATTTCTTAGCAGTTTATCCTATATGACTGCTGTACTTACAATTCCACAAGCTGCAACTAATCTGGATTCAAAACTGCCACTAGCAATCTGAAAGAACAATAAACAGAACACATATGACCTGCTATTTTAAACAGTTTAATAATGCATTTATTGGTCTGAAATGCCATGAAGAAAAACACAATCACCATTAGTGAAAAAAATACTTCTAGTAATTTAAATAAAAAGCCAAATGCTAAATGATTAATAGTTTTTATAACTTAATTTAATTCAAGTAACCATTAAAGTTACACAAATTCCAAGGGAGATAACTGTGCATGTTCAGGAAAAAAAAATTATATATTTATTCTCATTATAAGAAGAAATCTATCCTGACTTATGTCTAAGCTCTGTTTGTTTCAATATTAATTTATCAAAAAACTAATTAAAAAATATTTTTGATTTAATATTTAAAAAAAAAAAAGTAATCAAATGCATGAAGTATTCTCAAACCTGTAACCCTAGAATATAGGTAAGTGTTTTTCCTGTTACTGGCACACCCATAATTGTTGTCATGGCAACTCGTGGAATATCAAAGTAGTATGGTACAAACAATGGGTAGACTAAATAAAATCTGCAAAGAAAAATCTCAGAATGAAATGGTACTTTTATCAATAATAATTTATATAGATGCACAAATAACAAATATGAGCAAAACAAAAAAGAACAAAAAGAAGTTAAAAAATAAAAAACATATGATTTAAAATAAATTAAAACTTGCAGCAATATACATCAGCTAAAGAATGAAAAACTCCTCAATTTTATGTTTAAGTGATCACTAATTACGGCACTTGCCCAGGAATTGTTTTTGTCACTGTGTCCTCATCATACATGCAATAACATACACAGTCTGGGAATATTTTGTTTTTAAAGTCTTGATCAGCAATATTTGTGGTCAACTGAAAATTTATTAGCAACTACTGTTTAATGTTTTAAACTTGTGTGGTGAACTCTGAAAGTAGTGTAGCTAATCGCAATATGATACTGAACAAAATGGTCACTGACAGTCATACAATGTTCGCCAATACTTACGGGCCCGTTGTCAGAAAGTCCACGTCTATTTTGAGGCTGTGACATGCAAAAACGGCAAGCATCTCTAACAGTGTTGCTAGGATACCAGACACTAACAAATGTGACTGAAAACAATGAAAAAACTTCAACATTACATGATTAGTACAGCCAATCAAATTTTCCCCACTCAGAGTCAAACCAAAGGAAATGAAACACGTTTGTTTAATGACAACTCAGGTCCATATAAAATATCCGTTGCTGCTCTTGCTAAGGCCAAAAAAAAAATAATATGTGTGTTTCATGTCGGTTTTCTCTGAATACTATGTGTAAGAATGACCAAATGTTTAACATCCAAATGATGATGAGATACAAAGTGCTCAAGTAGTTTCTGTTGAACAAAAACAAACTTTAATTTGGGAACCCACTAACAATATAGATATACGTTTTTCCTACCAAATAGCAGCAAGCGATCTTGTATATAAATTTTTCCTGACAGGATAGCACATACATCAATCGTAAGTTACTGAGTCTGATTAGCATGGGGGTGGGGTATTCACGGGTTATTTCGCCAAGCGAACATTCTTCACTCGTGAATTGGGAAACATGATATTCATGACTGCTAATGAATACAACATTAAAATAATTTGTAGCCAAGAACATATTAATAAGAGTCAGACTACTAGCGTGCTGACCTACCAAACCACCCTCTGTCATAGAAAGTCATCTCTACCTCCTGTACACATGTAGTTTTACAAACTAGTTTAACCTTCTGACTACTGCAGGTAAGATATCTGGTCCAACATTACGCCAGTCGACATACTGTACACTGTATACAGTGCATTCCCCAATTCATATTTCCTGCTGTTTTGCACACGACACTAAATGGGAATGATTTAGTAACAAGAAATAGAAGACAAGTGAGCTTCCTGTTTATTTAGATTTGGTTTTTCCAATGGATTATACCTTGGAATCTTGAGTTGAAAAAGTGGTTTTCGGCAAGCACGTCACGGTCATTTTCAGGGATCGATAGCTGATTCTGACAGCTAATTTGATAATAAATCTGATCGTTTTACCAACAACTAAAAATCACCAAATATTGGGATATGAATCGTAGTTCGTTTTTTAACAAATATCCTGATCAGAAAACCACTGTTATTGGGAATAATGGACATAAATACTGGACAGCTGGCCACAAATGCCCGTAAGTAAATGCAATTTTTTTTTTTTTTTGCCTATTTCATTAAACATCAACCGATTTAAAATATCATAAAAATGGAGAAAAAAACCCCTACAAAAATAATACTTACCGATTCAAATATGAACTTTATTTTATGTATTTATAAAACGTTTAAAAATTATAAACTTGTACCCACTAAACGTGGTTTTTGTCAAAAATTAATCCATTAGTCTAAAGGTCAAAACAATACACGTCTGAATACTACTTACGGCAAACTTCCTGGAACCATATCGTCTCTCGAAAATACGGAAGTAGTAGAACAGCATGCAGCAAATGATCAGATCTTTAGCATCAAGAAAAACCAGCTTGGAAGTGAATACTCTCCATACCTAAAGTATAAATTAAAACACTGTTTACAAGAATCATAAAACCTCTCATTGTCCTGGAAGTACCTTTAACCTTTAGTACATATTTTATGTGACCTATCGGGAAAACCAGGCCAAAGTTGAAAAAAGGAAGTCATGCATAATGCACAAAAAAAAATAAAAAAAATAAGGAAATGTTTTATTTAACGACGCACTCAACACATTTTATTTATGGTTATATGGCGTCAGCCATATGGTTAAGGACCACACAGATAATCAGATCTAGGAAACCCGCTGTAACCATTTCATGGGCTACTCTTTTCGATTAGCAGCAAGAGATCTTTTATATGCATAATCCCATAGACAGGATAGCACATACCATGACCTTTCATGTACCAGTCGTGGTACACTGGATGGAGCAAAAAACAGCCCAATGGGCCCACCGATAGGATCGATCCCAGACCGACCGCACATCAAGCGAGTACTTTACCACTGGGCTACGTCCCGCCCCATAAGGTGAAAAAGATAGAAGCATATATTTTTTAAAAAGAGGAATATCTGAACATCAATCTTTCTATTCTTGAAGGTTTTTTTTTTAAGTTAAAAATATTTTTAAGGGTGACATAAACAAAAAAATAATATGAGTTTACCTGACTGTTGTCAAAAATCGTCTGTGGATTGTAGATAAACAGATGCTGGTAGTGTTGCAGTGGAAAGGCAAGAGCAAACGAAGCCACTGGAGAAAGCAGTAGGAGGCATTTGCTGATTGGAGCCTTATCTTAAAAAGAGGAAAATATTCCAAATTAAAAACCACATTAATTCATATACATGTAAGCCTTGGGTTAAGTTTCTGATTGAATTAGACAATATATCCTACAATTTTAAAACACCACAAAAATAAATACATGTAATAACATACAGCTACTGGTAAATCTATATTATAATAAACTAAACAATACTTTTACTTACTGAAGTCAAAATATGTTTAAAAAAAACAACAATTAGTATGATACCTTGGCTGACATCATGGAACATTAGTGGTGTTAAATTACAGAATTACATACTTGTGACACCTATGAAAATTGTGAGAACCTTTTTTCATTTATGCATCACTCACGTAAATCTAATTTTTTATAACCTATTTTAGGACATACACATGTAATATACATGGACATGATGTGTCACCTAACAAAGAAATGGGGTTACTCTCAGAGACTGGCCTCAGTGTGTCCTAGTTAAGCCATCGGACATAAGGCTGGTAGGTACAGAGTTCGCAGCCCAGTAACGGCTCCTATCCAGAGCAAGTATTAAGGTATTAAAAATTCAAGTCGTCTGCTATTTTAACACCAAGTGCAAGAATATCATGTTACTGAAAACATTTTTAAAAGCCAAATCTAACATTTTGATTTTCTGTGGACAACAAAATTACCATATTTTCTTGTGTATTAATCACACTTTTTTGTGTGAAAATAACAGGTTAAAAATGGGGGTGAGCATTATACTGTATACAACAGAAAAAAATTTCTTTGAAAAATGTCCAGCAATCACTCACAAAAAAATCATTGATAGGTAGTTTACAGTACTTTACAGGTTATTGACAGTATTCATAATGAACAACGAAACACCAAAAGCCTCACGAAAATAGCTTTTTATTTGTGGTGGTTGTCATAAATGTAAAATAAATGTACAAAAGCATCCATACCTCCCCAAAAAGTGCACAAAAATTATAAAAATGGACCACACGTTTTTAGTTTCCATGAGATTTAATTCAGCCATTTCCGTCAAACTGAAAATATATGAGACTACTATAAAATTAGGAATCGATATGGCTACTGGTACTTGTAAATAGTGTATGTGTATGTGTGTGTGATTTAAACTTGTTAGC
The DNA here is from genome assembly GCF_016097555.1 of Gigantopelta aegis. Lineage (NCBI taxonomy): Eukaryota > Metazoa > Mollusca > Gastropoda > Neomphalida > Peltospiridae > Gigantopelta > Gigantopelta aegis. Next base: position 30,560,011 of record NC_054699.1, read on the forward strand.
AACTGAGTAAAATAATTTTCATGAGATTTATTTTCTTGGGATAAACATTCAAAATTGGGAGTGTGCATAATACATGGGGAAAATGTATACATAGACAATTTCGTTTTATCACCTGTCTGTGACAAAACATTATTTTAGCCACATACATGCACATATATGAAGACTCTTGTTTAGTCATCCATTACATTTGTCTAAAAAAAATATATTGTGTCATACTGTTGTTAAAACTGACCACTGTAAAGTACTTTCTTTTCAAAGCTTGCAATTTTTATGCAAAATGAAATTCACTATGTTTGCACATTTATATTTTCGCAGTTTTTATAAAACTCAAAATTAAATTGTATTCTGAAAGTCAGAAACAGAAAGAACTTTACAGAGATCTCATTTACATTTATCACTCTACCATGGCATTTTATTCATTATGCAAACATATTTCAAGTAACCAAACAATAGGTTACCTTGGTAAAAATCACATGAATTAAGGAAGGAAATGTTTTATTTAACAACACACTCAACACATTTTATTTACGGTTATATGGCGTCAGACATATGGTTAAGGACCACACCGATATTGAAAGAGGAAACCTGCTGTCGCCACTTCATGGGCTACTCTTTTCGATTAGCAGCAAGGAAACTTTATAATTATATGCACCATCCCACAGACAGAATCGTAAATACCATGACCTTTGTGACACCAGATGTGGTGCAATGGCTGAAATGAGAAATAGCCATATGGGTCCAATGACAGGGATCGATCCTAGATTGACTGCACATCAAGCAATTGTTTTGGAAAAATATCAGCCTGGTCCCCTCCCCACTCCCCTAACCCTAACTAAAAATAATAAAGAGGGGGGGTGGGGGGACCAAGCGAATATTATATTTAGCTCACTAATTTATGAAAAGGAATTTCTGCTAGTTCTAAGATCATGATGGGGGAGGGTTGACATTTTTTGTTATCACAGTTATGATCATGATAAATGTCCCTGCTAGGACGGAGCCTGGCGATCTCGCCCCGTGTCGATCTCGCCCGGGGCGACTTCGCCAGGACTTATTTTCATCGTTAGGCGAAGTTATCATACATATTAGACTTGCTAGAAGACATATATTACAACATATATTATAGTATATATCTACTGTCATTATCAGCATGTTTTTGTGCCAAAACTACAGGGTTATACCACTTATACTACTAGTTTTGTGTTGGGACACGCTGTGGCGAGATCGCCATATTTACTTCCGTGTTGCATGTCTGTTTAGCGAAGTCGCCAGTACATTATAACTCAACAATATTCAAGTTACAAGCTGTTTTATGTTTACTTCATTAAGTAAATACATGTGCAGTAGTCATGTTTTGATTTTCTTGTTGTAAAATGTAATACATTGGTAGTTTACATTTCTGACGATTTCACTTGCAAGCCGGGGCGAGATCGCCAGGATTTTCCAACGGAGCCTGGCGATCTCGCCCCGTGTCGATTTTGTTTTTTCTTGTTTAAGTTTACAGTTTACAGTTTATTATAATAAATACACGTAAAGTACACATTTATGGTTTGTTTCATCATGTAATGTAACATTATTATTTCACTTTTTCAGGCTGTGGCGAGATCGCCAGGATTTTCTCAGTGTAGCATTTTTATGTTGGTGAAGTTGTCACACGTTACTACGCAACTATTTGTCATAAGTGCACACTTTGATGTTCAATTTGGTATAATAAATATATGAACAAGACAACATTCATTTATTGTTTTGTTTTTATTGTGTAATGTGCAATTTTTTAATAATAAATACATAAACAGTACTTACTTGTTTGTTTTCTTGTATAATGCGATATATTCGTAATTATTAGTTCTGTCCATTCCACTTCAACAAGCTGTGCCAAATCACTATGATTTTATTGAGTGATGCATATTCGTTTATTTCATTACAGCAAATAAATAAATGTACCGTTCACAATTTACTGAATTAATGCCATAATTACTTGATTAATCTTGATTGACTGATTAACTGTTCACCATTACCCCCGATTACAGTGTGCACAGTATTCACTGTCATAACGGAACTCACAAAACATGCCTTGTTCTATTAATTACACTGCTGTTTTAATCAGTGAACGTTGTTAACCTCTTAATCCATTAACTGTTATAAAAAGCTTCTCACAAATATGCACACATCATTCGCTTTCAAATACTGAGATAGAATTTACAAAATATGGCTGCTAACGGATGCCTTGTTTGCGATCATCCAGTTCGTCCACGTCAGGAGGGTTTGCTCTGTGACGGTTGCACCCTGTGGCAACACAGGACATGCAACAGTGGCATGAGTCGAACTAGATATCGCCAGTTAGTAAATTCACAGGAGCCGTTTAACTGGACATGCGTTAGGTGTTCGGTCCAGGAGGACACCATCGGTGCCCCTGCGGCTGAGAGCACCCGACAACTCGACTACTATGATGAACTCATGGAAGTCTCTAGAGATGACGTTGCTGAGGTTCAGGTAATTATAATTTCTTCTCTCAAATGTGTATATATAAATAATTAATTGATGCCGGACATACTATTTGCCTTATTATATATATAAGTTAATTTTTTAATTATGGCAACGCGCAATAAATCAAATACATTGGATTATATTGGTGTGATGCACTATTCATTCGTCCAAAAGACAAATCAAAAGTATAATATATATTCAAGTAATAGTTTGTTTGGCCATTAAATATGTCAACAATATGTGGCAGAATTATTTTTTCACGTTTACTGTATTCAGTAATTGTCTCGTATAAACAGACCTACACACAAGGAAATATTAATTAACAAGTAATACATTTTTTACAGGCTACTTACGTAGTTGAAAATCAATTTCAACTGGAGGCAATACCACCCCGACCTTTTGACATCATAGAGGATTCCGTTGTCGAAGACCGACCACCACCAGCATGTGTTGCTATACAAACTGCATCCACTTTTGCACAAAAAATTGCACATTACACAATAAAAACAAAACAATAAATGAATGTTGTCTTGTTCATATATTTATTATACCAAATTGAACATCAAAGTGTGCACTTATGACAAATAGTTGCGTAGTAACGTGTGACAACTTCACCAACATAAAAATGCTACACTGAGAAAATCCTGGCGATCTCGCCACAGCCTGAAAAAGTGAAATAATAATGTTACATTACATGATGAAACAAACCATAAATGTGTACTTTACGTGTATTTATTATAATAAACTGTAAACTGTAAACTTAAACAAGAAAAAACAAAATCGACACGGGCGAGATCGCCAGGCTCCGTTGGAAAATCCTGGCGATCTCGCCCCGGCTTGCAAGTGAAATCGTCAGAAATGTAAACTACCAATGTATTACATTTTACAACAAGAAAATCAAAACATGACTACTGCACATGTATTTACTTAATGAAGTAAACATAAAACAGCTTGTAACTTGAATATTGTTGAGTTATAATGTACTGGCGACTTCGCTAAACAGACATGCAACACGGAAGTAAATATGGCGATCTCGCCACAGCGTGTCCCAACACAAAACTAGTAGTATAAGTGGTATAACCCTGTAGTTTTGGCACAAAAACATGCTGATAATGACAGTAGATATATACTATAATATATGTTGTAATATATGTCTTCTAGCAAGTCTAATATGTATGATAACTTCGCCTAACGATGAAAATAAGTCCTGGCGAACTCGCCCGGGGCGACTTCGCCAGGGCGAGATCGACACGGGGCGAGATCGCCATACTCCGCTAGGACCCTGGGGTTGACACTGGTAATTTATTTAAAGCAGTACAATTTCTTCAAAATACATGGTTAACAAAGTATTGATGAGTATAAAGCTTACAGAATCCAGTGGTTCCAATCACAGGAAACGCTGACATTTCGCAGGATTGTCACAAGTATCAGAAATTTAGAAAACAAGAGAGTTTTACTGTTTTACCGGTTCCGGAAACAGTACACTTGCACCTGCGTAGTGCATAATATAAAGCCCTTTATAACATTAATAATAATTTTGATGCTAAATTCAAATGAGTTCATTATTTATAGTGTAGTAATTTTATTCAACAACGTGATCTAATATTTAGGTTTCTTTACTATCCTTACCATAAAGCAGACTTTGTATTTTTTCGTATTTCACAAAGGGCCTCAAAATAAGAACAGATTACTAAACAAATAGTTATAATCAATTAATGCATCAAATAGTGAACGAAATACTTGAAAAAATAATAAAAATAAATAAATAAATATGAATAACTTGTAAACGAATAAGCAATTTAAAAGAAGATATAGGAGCATTATATGTCATTTAAATTACACTAATAATATGTATTATTTAATCAATATGTTATATAATTGCATAGATTAAACAAGACTGGCGTAGAAAGCGGAGGACAATGGGAGTATGCACCCCCCCCCCCCCCCACACACACACACTTGTAGCAGCAGGCATGTTTTTAATATATATATATATATATATATATATATATATATATATATATATATATATATATATATATATATATATATATATATATATATATGATAAAATGTAGCGCGAAAATGGTCGATGTAAATGTATTTGACGTCAAACGTGGTATAGAGTCGAAATCTTTGACAACTTTTTGGTTGTCGGCGTCAAAAAAATACATAGCTTGGTCTTTGTGTAATGAGAGCGGTTTATGTCCAAATGTCCGTCAGCTCTCTTACAGTCAGAGTGTCGGGCTAATATACCACTAGGGGTTTCGAACACGCCCAAAAAATCCGATATAGCATTCGGGACAGGAATTCTTATGACAAAAAAAAAACCCGCGAAATTTTATTGTCCAAAATTAAAAAAGGTCGTGACTTCTAATGCGCCTATTACAGTCAGATTAAACTCGGGCTCCATAAATGTCAGTGGTTTTATAATCCACTAGGATTGGGTTTGAACTCCCCCCATCCCCTAAGCCCTAACCTATAATGTGTATGAAACGGGAGCTTCGATGGACCGATCTTTTACCTGAAAAGCAATCCGAACATGGCTTTTACCCCCTCCCCCCCCCCCCCCCTTCCGAACATTGTTCGGATTGTGAAGCACATCGATATTTATGGACCGTCCCTTATTAAAATATGCTTTTATATGAATGGCGCAAATTGTGATGGGCTAGTCTAAATAATTATTTATAACTTATAATAAATTAAATTAAATTAAATTTAGACCCAAGGAGGTTAGGAGGAAAGGTTAGCCCAGGCCCCATAGGAAAGATTTCAATGGAAAGGTTATATATGCAAAAATGCCAATCATATCCGAATTTTGGTGTGACCAGGCGGGGGCCGGGGGTGTGGAGGGGAGGTCAGATCCAACTCTTAACCCTAAGGCCAAAACCGCCTACGCCCTATTATGGCCTCTTAAAAGCACCCAACTTCCGACATCCCATCACCCTCCCCCGTCGTGTCCAACCGCAGCTCGGTTCAATCGTGGCACTCTCTGATGATAAGTAATAATTAAATAAAACCAACGTTGATGTCACTAGGAAAGTAGCACTGAAAGAATCCAACGTGAGTATAATTTAGTAGATGAAGCAAAAGGAGAGATTGTTCCAGGAAAGTTGTATGTGTTCAAGCACCGCCGGGGGGAGACAAACGCATCCGGATGACTCACGTCGAAGCAGAGGTGACCACTCCGTTGAACCTTAGAATAATCAAGATTAAGTAATTCATATAAGAGATTTTTTTGATTTTTTTAAAATTAATTTATTATTTTTTATTTTTTATTTTACTTGAACAAGGGGTTGAGCTGGGGTTCGAAACGCGCCTGAAAGTCCTCTCACTTCATTTTACAAAATGTGCCGAACAAACCCTCGTACTTAGAGTAACATTAAAATCGTTTTCTACGTGAAACGATTACCCACAAACGTTTCCGATATCCATTGGCTGGATATCGATGGAAGGATAACGAATTTTCCTCCCATTGCTTTTGTACCCCCCCCCCCCCCCCCCAATTTGCAGATAGGTCTATTTTGGCGAGATCTCGCGGTTTGCGTCCTCGAGCAACTCCGCAACGGGCACATGCGCAGTGGAATGAGAAAGAAGTCTATTATATTGTTACACAACCATAATTTCCCTTTATTAAAAGGACAGATCCCAGTTTTTAAACACTAAGGCGTATTTTTCACCTAGACACTAGTTTAAACCCGTAAAAATGGACAGTAAGTTTGGTTAATTTACAAACCTGTAACAAATTTGGATACAAGTGAGTGAAACAAGAGTCTGTGACGTTGAAATACCCATACAAATAGAATAAAACGTGACTCCATAAACATTACTTCTGAGACGCACGTGCGTGTTTTTAAAAATATGAAAAATTCAGGGTGACCAGAAACACTTAGGATGTAGGGAAATGGATAATCTAAACAATAAAATATAGGTAATGTTTGATTTCAGTGATCATAAACGGCTCTAATAGTGAAAAATATGCCTTAGTGTTTAAAAACTAGGTTTTGTCCTTTTAAGCAATTTTGAAAGTCATTAGTTTCTTTTGTTAAAACAAAAACAAGAAAAGAAAATGAACTGGTTAGTTATTATTAGAACCTAATAGGAAGCTACAATTATTGGAATTTATTCTAACATATGTAACAGTAAAGGAAGTCGTTTCCACAGTTAAATAACACCCAGTCGATGATGAATTTACAACTACCACACTAAAGCAAAATAAATTTGTTAAATCATGTTTTTTGTTTGTTTGTACGTGCGTGTTCTTGTGTGTGTGTGTGTGTGTGTGTGTGTGTGAGAGAGAGAGAGAGAGAGAGAGAGAGAGAGCGTATGCGTGCGTGCGTCCGTGCATACGTGCGCGCGCTTGTGTGTGTGTGCGTGTGTTTCTGTGTGTGTGTGTGTGGAGGAATGCACTGAACTTTACGAATATCCTTAACTTGATTTTAATTATGGAAAAGCAAATTTACATCCATGCATACATCCTTCCATCTATCCAGCCAGCCAGCCAACCAACCAGCTAGGCAGCCATCCATAGACATACGTCCATCCATCCATCCGTTCGTCCGTCCGTCCGTCCGTCCGTCCATCCATCCATCCATCCACCAATTCATCCACGCATGTATCCATCTATCTGTCAATTCTTTCATGGATCCACTCATTCATACATTAATACCATTCACTGTAAACATGTGTATTTAACTTTAATAAAATAATTCACAATGTATTTTCTAAGTTTTAGACTATGCTAAATTCTTTATATAGAAAATATAAATTGTCTTAAAAACTATCTTAAAAGCCCAACGTTTCAAATTATTTTAATTGTTTACATATAATATACGTAGATATACATAAATTAGAGACCAAAATGTTATATTTTAATTGTCATTTAATTAAGGTAATAACAGTGTTAAATTCAGCAAACGCTGATTTGAAAAAAACTTTAGTAGTTGTTTAGGAAAATGGATTTAGATGAGAATAGTCTCCCTTGATCAATAGCGAAAATGGGCGATGACTGGAAAGTGCCAGGTTGTACAAGACCAACAAACGTTCATTAGCAGCTGGCTTGGTATCGTAAATACAATTAATTTGAAACAAAAATACACGATCTCGTTGTGTAGCAATGGCAGACGAAGACTCGGATGTGTTTGAAATTACCGATTTTACGACTGCATCGGAATGGGAAAGGTTTATTGCAAGATTGGAAGAAATTCTTCACGAATGGAAACTGGCAAATCGCCCACCTCTGCAACCAGCTCCAAAAGACGAATACACGAATGGGACCTGGGATGAACGCACTGATGCAATAGACTTTGCAGATTTTAAGTTCAAAATTGTTCATAAATATTTAAAGACATTTGTACCAAATGAGTCGAGGAGTTCTGAAGAAAAAGAGCGACATGATGAATCTGACGATGTTGACGAAGATGACGAGAAAACGCCGACAGTTTTTTCTGATATAATGAACTTGGAAAATGACTTCCCTTCCAGGGCTCACTGTTTATGTCGATGGTTTGGACTGCAGGAGTTCATAATCATTTCCCCAGCAGTTAATGAAAAGATTGACAGCGAGAGCCGTTCCAAACTCTTGCTAAGTTCAGCTAGTGTTGCCTTGAATAATACCTGTTGTACAGTACCAGTCTTCATCCAGGTTCAACAGAGCTGGCGTAAACTCTATTGTGGAACTTGTAGTCTTCCTGGAGCAAGTGTTGAGTTTGAAATGGTCCATTTAAAGAAGACGCCAACACAGTATAATCATCTGGCAGGTCTCCTTGATGTATTCAAGTCGAAACTCGGTTGTGTGTATATTTCAATGCCACCTGTGTCTGTATCAGTACGATTCACTTACATCTTGGAAGATTGGGGAAGCTCCTTTTGGGCTCAAGAAATGCCTGACTTCAATGGTGTTATGGAGGGAGAAGTTGGATGTAAAAGTTTTGGTGTTCTTCCATTTGGGGTATGTGAAGATCCAGTAAGTGATCTTAACCTGTCCTGTACGTGGCCCAGTTTGTCAGAAGATATGATTGTAGAAAACCATATTTATTCTGATCTTGATCCTTTGCAAGCACCACAGTGGAGTGTAAGAGTCAATATGACTGAAGATCCTGTTAGCTTGCTTGGTGATTACCTCAGAGAATTCCTCAGTCTTTGCAACCGAAAAGAAACCACTGATGAACTGCTGGGAAGTAAAATATCAGAAGACCAAGATAAACAGCAAGCAGGAGACATCAGCCAAGTCCTTCAGCGACTCACAGAACCGACAGTGTCCTATTCACTTCCATCGCTAGGAAATGTTGTGTCCAGAGCAACAGCCAGATTGAAAATGAAGCCAGAAGAAGCACCTATTCCTGAAGAAATGCTGAATCACATTCTGTTTTTCTTGTTTCCTGATGCTCAAGGGACAGCTTCTAAATGTGCTGAAGCCAAAGAAGACTCAGAAGATGAGGATGGAGAAAAAATTCCTGAAACTGAAAGGTATCAAGAGCTTATGAAGCAAATGAATAAGCAGATGAAGTCCGCTCCTTTAGACAGCTTGACATTCAAGCTTGCAGTTACATTCTGCATCATTAATCACAACCATGGCGGCCTTAGTGCAGTTGCTCACTTATGGCAAGAGTTCATTTTGGAAATGAGGTACAGATGGGAAAATGGTCATCTGATTTCTGGCATTGAACAATGTCAACCCAATTTGGGTACTTGCCTTTTGCACCAGAAATTGCAAATGTTAAATTGCTGTATAGAAAGGAAAAGGAAGAGAGAATCTATGGGTTACAATTTGGAATCTTCGCCTAGAGAAAACAGTTTACCAAAGGATGCAGACCTTAATGATCAGACTGTATTATGCAATGACAATTCTGAGACTGTGTCACCAAAAGCGACACCTAATTCATCTAAGGCTGATTTTGTGGCCAGTGGTGGAAGCTCAAGTGATGATGAGTTCTTTGAATGCGAAGATGAGAAATCTGAAGCAGCTAAGACAGCTCCAAAAGATGAAGCAAAAGAAAATGTACCTGATGATCATGTTGATGAATACAACACTGATACACTAAAACAACAGAACAGCACTGAATCTTGCCTCAGTGAAACCTTCACTGATACTGTCACTCACAAACCTGAGGGCAGATTAGCTCCGTGTAAAGACTTGAAGCTACTGAGTTCAGGGGAACCAATGTACATCCCAATAACACAGGAACCATCCCCAATGACTGAAGATATGTTGGAGGAACATGCTGAGGTCTTGGCCAAGTTAGGATCATCTCCAGAAGGTACACAGCTGAGAGCTCGCATGCAGAGTGCTTGTCTGCTTTCGGATATGGAGTCATTCAAGGCGGCCAACCCTGGATGTTCTTTGGAGGATTTTGTTAGATGGTATTCTCCAAGAGATTTCATTGAAGAAGAAGTGGATGAAGATGACGGAACTGTGATCCATGGTTGCCTGAGTCCAAGAATGCAGATTCCTGGTAACATGTGGGTTGAAGTGTGGCAAAGTTCCCGGCCAGTTCCGGCAAGGCGGCAGAAAAGGCTCTTTGATGACACTAAAGAAGCTGAAAAAGTTCTGCATTTTTTGGTTTCACTAAAACCTGCAGATGTTGTTATCCAGCTGATGCCTGTATTGATCCATGCATCCATTGTTAAGATCTTGGAAAATGAGGAACCTGATGTTCCAACATTAAAGACACTTGTTAACCAGATTGTATCCAAGTCCGTCAAGCTTACCCATTACCCTGTGAACAGAAAATATGAACAACTTGTGCACATGATTGAACTTGCTGAGACTGTCATAGCGAGGACAAGATCACTGAAGTCTAAATTCACGGTGGACATGCTGGAAAACGTGGGTGGTGAGGAAGAGCTACAGCTGTTTGTGTCAAGTCTTCTTCAGCAGCCAGAAGTAAACGTACGAGGTGGGCCATGTGGGCCAGCTGGGGCCATTATTCACAAACTGTTTGTGGCATCCCAAAAGGCCGAATTTATGCTTCTGGATGAGGAGAAAGATTCCAAACAGCCCACAGAAGAGCCGCACAAACCTGCTAGTACTGTTTCCGACTTTCCTAGGGCATCTGCCAGAGAGTACATACTCCGAGCAATGGTGCCAAGACCAGCTCCTTACTCTAGAGTCCTTCCTCAAAAGATGTATTGTGTTCTGGTGGACAATGACTTTAGATTAGCAGGGGCATTTTCTTCAGACACCACATTTCAGTGAATTGTTTTTTTATTATTTTATTTATTTACATCTTGAAAATGTATTTACATGTTGCAATTGTTCTTTCTAATTTAATTACTTGATTAGACCAGCTTTCTATTAACACGATTTATCGATACGATGCATTTACATAATACCTTTTCCATATGCATGATTCCATTCATGGGAAGGGTGTGACATAGCCCAGTGGTAAAGCGCTCGCTTGATGCACGGTCGGTTTGTAATTGATCCCCATCGGTGTGTCCATTGGGCTATTTCTTGCACCAGCCAGTGCACCACAACTGGTATATCAAAGGCCGAGGTATGTACTACCCTGTCTGTGGGATGGTGCTTATAAAAGATCCCTTGCTGCTAACTGAAAAGAGTAACCCATGAAGTGGCGACAGTGGATCTCCTCTCTCAATATCTGTGTGGTCCTTAACCATATGTCCAACGCCATATAACAGTTCCTTCTGCTCACAGGCATGCAACGGAATGGGGGAACAAGTTGATAGTTGAGAGGGATTTCTGTGTGCAAGTTTTTCAGCGTGGTGATGTCATAACACTAAGTACTTGCTTTTAGCCAAAAAAGTACACAATGCCAGCGTCAAATTTAGTACAATAATCCACTTGTGAAAAGGCATATATGAAAAAGAACATTTCCATGTGCAGAAACACGCATGATAAAGTGCTAGTGGAATCATGATAATGGAAAGCAGGCCTGATGCTAAATTAGTATTTGTGGCCTCGTCAGGGTAAAGGGTTGATTACTTGTGATATATACCTAGGCTATCAGCTCTAGAATCATGAATGGTTAAAAATTGTCCATCTACGCTGTTGACTATTAATACTTGCATAAAATTTATGATTTACCGTGCATGAATGTTGATCCTTTAGGACATTTTTATTAAGATACCAAGTTACGTATATGTTTTATGTATTTCACTGTTCAAAACCATCTGAAATAATATGCTAAGAAGTACAATACTTTTACACATGTATACATCTATTATTACCATACATGTGGAATATTTTTAATACATGTATATGTATATATATATATGCAAATTTGCAATGGTGTGGTAAGGTGGGTGCAGAGGGGACATTTGCCCTCGGGTGCCCAGTTTGGGTGGCTGGGTGGGACAAATTAATTTCTGTATTGGACTAAATAATATTAATGTGGATGGTACATATATGTGTGAGCAGTTGGAAGTTGAGGGTGGGGAGTTGGGGGTATATTTTGTCCTTCAGCTCTGTGTATTCTAGATACCAGTATAAGTCTAATCAATGTTTTCCACCTTGTTATTTTCTTACACCTAAAAATTAATATAATTGATGTTAAACAATACATGGATTGTAAAGTTGTTATAATTAGTGTTAATTTTGTCATTTCAACTGGAGGGGGTGAGTATGATGGTGGTGGTGGTGGGGGGGGGGGGGGGCAGTTCCAGGGCTTTAGATCTCACTAATTTGAACACCACAGAAGTTTTGCCAGTTTTGAACACATCAAGATCTTTTTAATGCAATAATGTTATTAAAGGGACATACCCAAGTTTTTAAACACTAAGGCATATTTTTTACTATTAGAGCCGTATTTGATAACTAAAATCATACTTAACTTAGATTTTATTGTTTACATTATTAATTTCCATACATTCGAAGTTTTTTGTGTCATCCTGGTGTTTTTAATATCACAAAATGCATTTCTCATATTTTTAAAAACGCACATGCGTCTGAGAGGTAACAGTTATGGAGTCCAGTTTTAGTCTATATTTAGAGGGTATTTGACCATTTCAAAGTCAGAGACTCATGTTTCACTCAATTGTAACTGTATCTAAATGTGTTTCAGGCTTGTAGATTAACTAAACTTAGTGTGCATTTTCATGTGCTGAAACTAGGGTCTGTGCCTTTAATACATATATATATGTAGATGGTAAAGATTTGTAGATATTCATGAATGCATTGTCAAGGAGGTTGGGTTTTTTTAAAAATAATTTTAATGTAATTACAGATTAACATTTCATTGGTTTTCATGTGAAATGTTTTACGATCAGCATTTTGTATATAATTTGGGCTTGCTTATTTTTGGGCAAATCATTTATCTCCTCGACTTTGGTGCAATCTAAAGCCCTGGAGTTCTGCATTCAGCTTCATGTAAACCATCATAGTTAGTAGTTTTGAAAGTTCATTTCATCCCGGCAAGTTTGGTATCATTTGAAATTGTATGTCCTGTATTGTCAAATAACACATTAAACCATTTTCTGTAAATTTATGTATTGTACATGTCTTTTATAATGCAATTACGTCCGTGGGCCCATTGAGCTATTTCTCGTTCCAGCCAGTGCTCCACAACTGGTGTAACAAAGGCTGTGGTATGTACTATCCTGTCTGTGGGATGGTGCATATAAAAGATCCCTTGCTGCTAATCGAAAAGAGTAGCCCATGAAGTGGTGACTGCAGGCCTGGTGCTTATAAAACTTTTAGAGACTCGAGACTAATAGAGTCTGAGACACTAATGTCATGACAACGCCATATAGATTTATAAGCATGGGCCCTGGTTTCGTCTCTTGTTATCTGTGTGGTCCGTAACCATATGTCTGACACACTCAACACATTTTATTTACGGTTATATGGCATCAGACATAAGGACCACACAGATTTTGAGAGGAAACCTGCTGTCGCCACTACATGGGCTACTCTTTCCCATTAGCAGCAAGGGATCTTTTATTTGCGCTTCCCACAGGCAGGATAGCACAAACCATGGCCTTTGTTGAACCAGGTCAGTGCAAGTGGTTTACTCCTACCCATTGAGCCTTGAGGAGCACTCACTCAGGGTTTGGAGTCTGTATTTGGATTAAAAATCCCATGCCTCGATTGGGATCCGAACCCAGTACCTACCAGCCTGTAGACCGATGGCCTAATCATGCCATATAACCGTAAATGTGTTGAGTGCGTCGTTAAATAAAACATTTTCTTTTTCTTTCACCCCTGGAAAAATTTAGTATTGAATTTTTTTTTTATACCTTTGTGTTTATAAGTATTCATTTTCATTTCCAGCCATGTTTTAATGAACATCGGGCACCAAAATATTTCCTTGCTAGTGTCGAGAAGTTTTATATGTAATGTTAACTTTGTTTGATACAAATTGTGAAAAAAAGCCCCTGTTGAAGGTTAATTTGTTTTCTTTCATGACACGACTAGATCACATTGATTTATTAATCATTGGCTATTGGGTGTCAAACATTTGGTAATTTTGGCATGTAGTCTTAGAGAGGAAACCTGATACATTTTTCTATTAGTAGCAAGGGATCTCATAGACAGGATAACACATACAACAGCCTTTGATATACCAGTTATGGTACACTGGCTGGAACGAGAAATAGCCCAATGAGCCCACTAATGGGAATCGATCCCAGACCGACCGCACATCAAGCGAGCACTTTACCACTGGGCTACATCCCGAATGGATATCTGGCAACTATAGTACTGTCGGAAATAGAATAAAAACTACTTTCGTCGATTATTTCTTACATATTAAACTGTAAATATCTATTTAGCATTTACTTGTTTGGGCGCTCATTGTTGTTCAAGGTGGTGTTTACTCTTGAAATTAAAAGAAAAATGTCAATAAACAGGTGATTTCTGCACTTAATTGGAACAGACTATAACAAATTTTGGTCAACATGTGTCAATTTCATTGTTGTTACAAAATGTGAGGGACTGTTTCTCCAAAACAAAATATTTGTAGTCATTTATAAGTAACTTCTGAGCAAAACTGTCAAGAGCCATTATAAGATCCATTATACAGGTATTAAAGGTGCTATCTCAATGTTACCCAATGACAGATATTGCAAATCATTTGGGGTTTTGGGTGGGTTTTTTAAAAAATAAACTTTTGATTTAACATTTAAAGAAGATACCTTTAACAATATGCCCATAAATGATTATAGGAAATAATTTTATCTACTGGTGTTATATAGCACCTTTAAATTGTTGCAAGATTGTGTAAATTTCTAATGAACTTGTATTTAATTTATATTCAATAAATACATGTATGCTTGTCATAATCAGTAATTTATGCTGCAGTTCAAAATAATCAGTTAACTTGCAGTTTTAAAATAAAAGTTTGTTTACGGGTAAATGCAATTGATACATATCGATCAAAATGTGTTATAGTCTGTTCCAATAAAGGTCACAAATCACCTGTGTACTGACATAGTTTAATTTCAAGAGTAAACACCACCTTGTACATCAATGAGAGCCCAAACAAGTAAATGCTAAATTAGGTAAAGTATCGTAGAATGGGTATTTACAAAAATTTCCGACAGTACTAGTGTCCGATATACATAATTAATGTACTTCCGACATCATATGCCTCCAACACCATATACAATACTTGTCTTTTTCAATTCTAAACTGCATTAACTTAATGGATTATATCGATTAATAATTCATTTATTTATCGAACAATAATTCCTGTGGGGCACAATGATTGATAAAACTGAACAGAAACTACTGAGCAGGCCTCAGAAAATTGCGAGAACGACCGTACATGCAAATTTAATTTTGCGTAACCTTTTTTTTTTTTTTCCGCGCAGAATTTGGAGCACCCTTTACATGTACTTGGATATAACTGGTTGGAAACGCAAAAAGGAAATGGGTCACCTGAATTTATTTCTGCGTAACCGATAAATGGGTCACGCAGATTTTTAATTCTCAGAGGCCTGCTGGGTAGATCGGAAGCATCAAGAACAGATACATGTACATCTGGAATTTGCCTTCGAACACGTCAGGGGGTGGGGGAGGGCTGTTAATAGGCTCAGACTGTCAACTGTTACGACGAAGCTCGTCAACTCAACGGTTGTATCCCCCCCCAACTCCTGACTTTACGACAGGTGCGCTCAGATTAACAACTAATTAGTCGTAGAAGTCGTATACGACGAGAATCCAGTTGTAAGTGATCTGGGGCCTAATTCACTAAACTCTCGCAACTTTGCGATCTCGCAGTGCAGATGATGCTTTGTTGTCTAGCAGAGTCTAAGAGAGCTTTGTGAATTAGGCCCCTGGGGCTCTGCTAGACACCAAAGTATCCTCTTTGCAAGTATTTTAGCATTGCAGTGCGAGATCGCAAAATTGCGAGAGTTTAGTGAATTAGGCCCCTGGGACTAGCAACTGGACAGTTGTAGATGTCGTGATAGCAGAACGTTGACCAACGTTGTGCTGGCAGTTGGTAGTCTTGAGCCCAGCATAACCAAACAATATTTTTAGCAAGACGAGGTGGGTACCGTAAGTACCATCTTTGAAAAATAACTTGTTGGATGTCAATACACGGTACAAGAAAATAAAGGTATCCTGTGCTTACACGTGTTGCTATGTTCGATCTAGTATATGCATGTACTGTAATAATAAATATTATTTATCAGCACTCGTTGATAAAAGTATGAAAATCAACTCGTGCTGATAAATAATGATATCACAAGACACTCGGGGAGTACCGTCTATTTATAGACTACTGGTATGGTTGTCAGTTGCATGGCAATATTACTGTCTTTTAGTCTTGACAAACAATTTATAACTGAATTCTGTATTTCTGTTTATGTTGTTACTGTTCTGTTTGAAAAATCCAAGTCTCATTGTACGTGTTCTGATATCGATATGTTCCCTTTACTGATTACTGTTAGATATTAAATGCCGACCTTTGTCCATAACTGACTTTAGAAAACCAAAATCTCAAATGCTTGAATAGGAATGCTTACTGAATTGTTGGTTATTATGATATATTAAACATTATTTTAAGCTATGAATGTTTGACTGGTGTTTTTATTTGAAATGCTGATGCTAGACACACTATAGTCGTCGGAAGTTGGGGGAGGGGGGGGGGGGGGAGGGCTGCGGGCAGGGGTGCATTGATTTCCTCAATTCGTGTTAATAATTTATTTGCCCCTTCTTCCTCACTCATTGAAAGAAAACTTAATACTAGTATATATACTATCACACACCCTCCCCATCCTCCACCGTCGCTGTTATCTTTTAACGTCTATGCCTGTGAATACAATTCTGATTTGTGATATAGCATACACACGTATGTATGAAAAATCTCAGATTTGTTTTCAGAATTTCCGATATTAAAATTAGTTCTGGACACTTATTACATGTGGATCTAACAGCAGCCAGTTGGAGCTCGTGTCCACCAATCAAAACCTTACTTGTAGAATCATGCTTGTGATTTGAAAATATTCCGAATTATCCTGAGGGTATACGATATGTTTCATGTGAATTACGGATGCTTTATTTAGACCAGTAGAACTAATTTTAATCAGATTGCTAACAACACTGCGTAGTCTCCAATGTCCAGGTAACATTTCGTCTGTAAATAATAATTTAAATATTGACCAATCACACTTCGCCTTTTATAACGTTATTTGGGAGCATACAAATTCTAAAAATATCGGGCGAGTCTATTTTAGTGGCCGCAG
Organism: Gigantopelta aegis; assembly: GCF_016097555.1. Taxonomy (NCBI): domain Eukaryota; kingdom Metazoa; phylum Mollusca; class Gastropoda; order Neomphalida; family Peltospiridae; genus Gigantopelta; species Gigantopelta aegis. The sequence continues at coordinate 30,577,147 of NC_054699.1, forward strand.
TACAGCGAACCATACCAATACGTACGGGATGGGTTATTAGTCTTCAATTTTACATTAAAAATTATTTATTTTATAAAATAAAACATGTTTTAAAGGAACATTCCCGAGTTTGCTGCATTGTAAGATGTTTTCGACTTCTAAAATATTTCTACGATTAAACATACATATTAAATATATTTTCTTGTTTAGAATATCAGTGTCTGTATATTCAATGTGTTTTTGGTCGTCTTAATATTCGTAAGAAGCCCAAACTGGAGCTTGTCTTCAAATAATTTCGTACGTACGGAAAAATAGTTTTTAGGAAATAAAATGAAATTTAACCTAGTACAAATATTAGGACGATCAGAAACACGTTTAATATACAGCCACTAATATTTTATGCAGAAAAATATATTTCAATTATGTAATTACAGTCGTCAAAAATTCTCTCTCAGTCGATAACATCTTAAACATTGCAGCAAACTCAGGAATGTCTCTTTAAGGCATTCGTAATTCACACGAAACATATCCTATACCTTCAGGATAATTCGGAATGTTTTCAAATTATTTTCAAATCACTGGCATGATTCTGCAAGAAAGGTTTTGATTGGTGGACACGAGCTCCAACTGGCTGCTGTTAGATCCACATGTAATAGTAGAGCTAATCACGTGAATGGATCCTGCGAGGTGGTTCAGTCCTGCAACACAAGCACCCAATCGGCTGTGCTATATCCCGACCCCTGGCTTATCAAAGTATACGGTATTTGGTATGTGTTGTCCTGTCTGTGAGGAAAGTGTATGTAAAAGATTACACACACACACACACACACACACACACACACACACACACACACACTTAATGCAGTGGGTTTCCTCTCAAAATTACGTGTCAGAATTATCAAACGTTTGATATCTAAAAAATCTAAACTCAGTAACAACCCCCCCCCCCCCCCCCCCCCCCCCCCCCCCCCACATACACACATTAAAAAACGCGACCGTGCCGCAGAATGTCCGTCAATTCAGCCTGGGGAGCAAGTAACCTCGTTCTTCTCTCATAGGGGGCGGGATTTAGCTCAGTCGGTTGAGTGCTCGGCTGAGGTGCTTGCGTCGCAGGATCGAATCACCTCGGTGGATCCATTCAAGTGAATTTTTTTTTTCTCTCGTTCCAACCAGTGCATTACAACTGGTCAAAGGCCGTTGTATGTGCCTTCCTGTCTGTGTGAAAATGCATATAAATAATCCCTTACTGCATTAGAAAACATGTAGCGGGTTTCCTCTGATGACGACGTTTGAGAATTACCAAATGTTTGACATCCCATACCTGATGATTAATTAATCGATGTGCTCTAGTGGTGTCGATAAACAAAAACTTGAACTCTGTCACAGATTGCAAAATTTAAGTTTAATATCACTTCTGCACTTGACCTAGACAATATAGGCTAGACTACTTCTACCGAATAGCAGTAAATGACCGTTTATATGTACTTTCCAATAGAGACAGGACAGCACATACCACGGCTCTTGATATGCCAGTCACTAGCTGAAACGGGGGAAAAAACAAATATATACATGTACTACATTGCTCTTTCAAAGTCCAGTGCGCCATTCCCTTTGAAGATTACGTTTAGACAGCAGCAGTAATAATTTACCATTTTTCAAACATTCCGTAATCTACTATAAAGGCTGTTGTTTATTTAATTAATTACACCCGCTTCCTAGGTTTTTGCATCACTGGCGTTAAATTCTTAACGAGCATCGCAGATGTGACTTTCCCATATAAATATACCCAGTACTACTGCGTTCCCGCATCCATGCCTTCTAATTGTCCGCCATTTTGATAGTATATCATTCTTTGGTATTTACCAAGTGTTTCGTTATCAAGCTCTATACGAAAAATGGTTTGTTATTCACATTCGATTTTTAAGCTGATGAGATCCCTAGTTTTATTCTGTTTGAATTTTCCTTAGACCTGTTCAACGTTGAAAATTAAGCTCATACAATTTTTGTGACTTGAATGCGAATTCGTCATGGTTTTGTTTCTTCATATAATGGACCGTCGATGTGATGTTTGAAAGATGATTAAGGATATGGGATGTATGATGATGTTCTTTATACTTTTCACGTGTCTGTGCGTCCTGACGGTGTTCGCGGCTACAGATGGTAAGTATCATAGGCGTACGGGCTCCCAATTTTGTACGGGGGTAGGTTGGTTTTTGCCCGAATTAAACGAAAAGGCTCAAATCTGAATAACGATATTTATTCATATTACCATTACTACCAAACAGTTACATATGGTTCAAGCTATCATTATTAGTGTACAGAATGTTATTGAATGATTATAATACACATTTTTATGATCACAAATGGATAGCTTTTATAAAATCAATTTTAGATAATATTGGTTGCACATACATATGGTGGTCACATTGTGAGCGTATTAATAGTGCTTCATTGTTAAAATTTTTTATTTCAACAAAACTCATAGATCAATTTTTGCAAACATGGTACAGTCATATTGACACTTCATCGAAAGCATCTTGTTACAAAATATTTAAAAGCAGTATAGCATTCGAAAATTATTTAAATTTATTAGAAACAGGTAGATGGATACGTAAACCATTACATGATAGATTGTGTTTTTTATGCAACACTAACGACATCGGAGATGAATTCCATTATATTTTTACATGCCCATATTTTAACCACTTCAGACTTCAATATATACCGAAATATTATCGATCCAAACCAAACACATATAAATTTCACGAATTATTTAATTGTAAAAAAACTGGTGTCCTCCGAAAACTTGCAATATTTTGTAAACATATTATGAATACTTTCAAGCCCTCCGGCTCATAGCTTTATTGTATTATTATTGTGTATGCAAACCCAAACCAATTATTTATAATTATATTCCCATGTTCGTTTTATGTAGATATACTTATGTGAATAGTTTTACTCTGTCATCTTGTTAAAAAGTGTGAATTGTTGTATTATATATTGTTCCTCATATGCCGTGGATTACGGCCTGAGAGAAATAAATGTTCAGTTCAGTTCAGTTCAGTTGCAAATGTATCACTGCGCATTTTTACATGGATTACAATTAATTTTGAGGGTAAATGATGGAAATACATGATGGAAAAAAAAAGGTCTACGGTTAGCACATTTTGCCCGAATATCTACCATTTTTGCCCGAATTTTAGGTTTTGCTCCAGCCCCCCTGCCTCCTTGTCTCATACGCTTATGGTAAGTATACACGTATGCTGCTGTTATGGATTTATCGCAGTCTTAGTAATAGACACACACACACACACACACACACACACACACATACACACACCACACACCACACACACACACGCACACACAGCGAGAGAGACAGACAGAGAGAAAGAGAGAGAGAGAGAGAGAGAAAGAGAGAGGCAGGAGAGACACACACAGACAAAAAGAGAGACAGAGACACACAGAGAAAGAGAGACAGAGACAGACAGACATACAGAAAAAGCCACAGAGAGAGAGAGAGAGAGAGAGAGAGAGAGAGAGAGAGGGAGAGACGGGGAGGTAGAAAGAGAGAAAGAGAGAGCGAGCGATATATATATATATATATATATAGAGAGATATAGAGAGAGAGAGAGAGAGAGAGAGAGAGAGAGAGAGAGAGAGAGAGAGAGAGAGAGAGAGAGAGTAAGTAAAATATAAGAAAGATGCTTAATACCGGTAAATGGAAGACCGCCAGTTACTACGCTGCTAGGACAACATCACTACTCTAGATCTGTTGAATTATTGGCACGTTACTATTGGTACACTCAGTGATATTTTAAATGAGATTTTCTACCATTTTAAAACACTCATCTCGCATTCCATAGCCATATCATACCGCTTCATGATCATTTTTGGAACAGTTCAAAGCAAACAGAAATTTTAAATTTGATTTAAAATACTTTATTAAAGGGACTATCCTGAGTTTGTAGCCACTTTAAAAGGATTTCGGCAAATAAACTGTTTTTACATTACTTAAATTTTGTGGTATTAGAAACACCAGGATGACCAGAAACACTTCGGTTGTACGGAAATGGATAATCTAAACACCAGGATGACCAGAAACACTTCGGTTGTACGGAAATGGATAATCTAAACACCAGGATGACCAGAAACACTTCGGTTGTACGGAAATGGATAATCTAAATAATAAAATATAAGTAATGTTTGATTTCAGTGATCACAGACGGCTCTAACAGTGGACAATATGCCCTAGTGTTTAAAAACTAGAGTCTGTTCCTTTAATGCTAAAAGTTCTCTCCAATCTGATTAAAGTTAACTACACTGGTTAATAAGACCAGTAGGGCTAATTTTAATCAGACTGAGTTCTATCCTGAGGTGCTTGGTTCATAAAATCGAACCTTTTCTCTAATTAAGTTTTCCCATCCCAATCGTGACCCCACGACTGGTATATCAAAGGCTGTTGTATGTGTTATCCTGCCTGTGACCATGTGCATATAAAAGATACGTTTCTGATGTCAGAATGACCAAATGTTTGATATCCAATTATAGCCGATGATTATTTAATCAGTGTGCTCTAGTGGTGTCGTTAAACAAAACAAATTTTTAACTTTTTGTCAGAAATCGACGCCTCTGCGACGACTACCCAAAATCCTCTCTTGGCCGTGGCCACCCAGTGCGTGCTCAAGCACGCTAATGGGACGTGCATGAATAATTATAATTTCCAAGAAATGCTCGGAAGAGTCGTCAATCAAACACGTGACGTCACCACTACAGCCAACCACACGTCCACATCGTCAGCGACAACGTCGAGCGCTAGTTCAAGAAGAGATAACTCTGCTACAGTCCTTGATGTGAGAAGCTATTTCTTTTCTTCTATATTTTTCGTTTCAGCCTCGGTGGCGTAGTGGTTAAGTCATCGGACTACAGACTGGTAGGTACAGGGTTCACAGCCCGGTACCGGCTGCAACCCAGAGCGAGTTCTTAAGGGCTCAATGGGTAGGTGTAAGGCCTCTTCTTTCTCACTAACCACTAACCAACTAACAACTAACCTACTGTCCTGGACAGACAGCCCAGATAGCCGAGATGTGTGCCCAGGCCAGCGTGCTTGAACCTTAATTGAAAAATAAGCACGAAAATAAGTTCAAATGAAAGAAACTTCCGATTTATACATATAGTATTTGTTGTGTTAAAGAATTCATTGTGTAATGAAATTATATAGGTAGTATTAGCCTTGAGCTGTATTATCAGGATTCATGAATTTTATCGATTATTTTTGCACTGTTAATCGTCGACAACGTGAAATTCAATTTGCACGTGCATGCATGGTTCGACATGTCCCGTGTAGTATTCGGTCAATTTGTTTTACTTGTCTTACTGACATTGTTGTCAAGTGAACGAAAACGCTTCAAACTTTGTAAAAAAAATTAACGTTTTTTACATTGTAGCATTTTTAGTATGCCAAGAATACCCAATAATTTACGCGAACGGGCGATTGGCATGCTTGATGCTGGAATGTCGACAGAAGACGTAGCAAGGCATGTTGGGAGTTCTAGTCGAGCGATGCGAAATCTTCGCGAACGACAGGAAGCACCAACGACTTGCCACGTCGTGGACGTCCGCGTGTTACAACGCGTGGTCAAGACCGCTATATCATGAACACGCATTTGCGCAATCGATTCCAAACTGCCACTGCTACTGCTGATAACACACCTGGGCTTCATAATAACCGAATCAGTGGGCAAACTGTTCGTAATCGTCTGCGGGAGAACGGTTTACATGCACGACGTCCTTACGTCGGATGCGTTTTAACGCAACGTCATCGTCTAAATCGTCTTAATTGGGCACGTGTACACACTCGTTGGATACGGCGACGCTGGAATACCGTTCTTTTTTTCGGATGAATCCAGATTTTCTTTACAACGTGGTGATGGCAGGGTGCGCGTCTACCGTAGGAGAAATGAACGCTATGCTGACTGTTGTGTTCTTGAACGAGATCGTTTCGGGGGTGGGGGTTGTGTCATGGTCTGGGCAGCCATTCCCATGGTTATCGTTCACCACTAGTCGTCACTGATGGCAATTTAAATGCTCAACGTTACCGCGATGACATTCTCGCCCATCACGTCATTCCTCTGTTCCATAACAACGCCAACATCTCGATTTTTCAGCATGATAATGCCCAATCTAATTAAAATTAGCTCCACTATTACATGTGGATCTAAAGACAGCCAGTTGGAGCTCATGTCCACCAATCAAAACCTTACTTGCAGAATCCTGCCAGTGATTTAAAACTAACAACACTGCGTAGTCCCCAATGTCCAGGTAACATTTCGTCTGTAAATAATAATTTAAATATTGACCAATCACACTTCGCCTTTTATAACGTTATTTGGGAGCATACAAATTCTAAAAATATCGGGCGAGTCTATTTTAGTGGCCGCAGTACAGCGAACCATACCAATACGTACGGGGTGGGTTATCAGTCTTCAATTTTACATTAAAAATTATTTATTTATTTATAAAATTAAAAAAAAAAAAAACCAGTCTTCAGTTTTACATTACAAATTATTTATTTTATAAAATAAAACATGTTTTAAGGCATTCGTAATTCACACGAAACATGTATACCCTCAGGATAATTCGGAATGTTTTCAAATTATTTTTAAATCACTGGCAGGATTCTGCAAGTAAGGTTTTGATTGGTGGACATGAGCTCCAACTGGTTGTCTTTAGATCCACATGTAATAGTGGAGCTAATTTTAATTAGATTGGATAATGCCACCTCTCATACAGCTAGAGACACTGTAAATTTTCTTAGGACAAATAACATTGATTTCATTGATGACTGGCCCGCAAAAAGTCCTGATCTCAACCCCATCGAGCATGTCTGGGATAGTCTGGACAGACGATTGAGGCGTCGTCCCAACCCACCCGCTAACGTCAACGAACTGCGTCAAGCGCTCATTCAGGAATGGAACAATATTCCACAGGCAGAAATCAACACTTTAGTTAATTCTATGCGCCTGCGATGCACTGCAGTGGTCAATTCAAGAGGTGGTCATACCCGTTATTAATTTTTTTGTTGTTTTTGTTTAACCCCTACCACACTTGGTCAAAATTTCTCCCAGTTTCTGTTAACCTATGGCCATGATTTTTGCACCAAACGATGCATCATGGAACACTCTTTAAACGCATATATAACAATTATTCCCCCGGTTTGTTTTCATCAAGTTATGTTCAAGCAAAGTCAGCGGAAGTTTCTTATTTTGTTCAGTTAAAAAACAAAAATATCGGTTTGCCATTTTCACTAATTTGTCCATGTACCATTTTACCCCCTCCCCTTAATATTTTCCTGGATCCGGTCTATTTGCCTTATAATTATGACGACCACTTTCATTTTTTTCTCTCTCAGTTTTTAAACAGTGTTAGCGCCATGGGTAACAGCAGCGGATGGCCAGACCAAGTGAAGGACTGGACGAGTGAGATACACGGGATCGTCCACCACAGTACAGAGATCGACACACACACGAGAACGGTTATAACGCGAGCGCTCGTCACCATATCCAGGGTCTCTTCCGTGGATCACGAAACCTTTTATGTGAGATTTTGTAAATGTTAAATTAGTATACTCAGTTTTCTTGCTTAGAGAATACAAAAGCATAATAGCACCTTAGAGGGACAATAAACTCAAACATGAGCCTTATGAGTTGGAAAGATGAATACCCGGATCACCAACATATACTAACACTTTAACAAATGAAAAACGCGTAATTTTAGATTTAATAAAAAAACCCACCGTGATTATTTCTGCTAACTGGGAGCAGCCATTTTCTTTTGTTTTCGATGCGTCCGGTACTCTAGCTTGGGGCGAAGTGATGTAAACTCCGACCAACTGCTGTGTGTACAGTGTAAACAAAGGCAGTAATCACCAGTTTTGAGGTGGAAAAAAACTATCATATTTGTCCTTTTTACACTTATCTGCTCATAAACGCCATCTTTTTAAGTCTCTTGATGGTCGGGTTTTTCTCGTCCCATGAATGACAAATCAAAGGGAGTGGCATGTGCTGTCCTGTTTATGGAAAACTGCATAAGATAAGATAAGATAAGATAAAATTATTGCATTTAAACATTCCACATGGGAACAGAGTGCACAAAATAACATTAGAAAGTTGCAATATCAACAAACAATTAATGACTATATTTTTACATACATATATACACATACATGTATGTCACTACTACAGTCTATTCATTATATTGGAAAACCAACTTGCAAATAACACCTATGTTGGCTGGGTCCTGATTTTTCATAATAAAAATAAACTGCTCTTTGGGTGTCATATTTAAAAATGAAGGGTTGTAGTTGGAGATAAAATGAAATAACTTTGACCGCTGATGCTTATATTTCTTACATTGTACAATGTGATGAAATTCATCTTCAATGATATTGCATTCATCACAGAGACGCTGGTCAAGAGGAGTATATGGTTTTGTATGCCTGCCAGTTTCAATTTTCAAGTTATGGTCACTAAGACGGAGTTTAGAGAAATGTTTTCTATGATCTGGGTTTAAGCAGTGAATTAAATATGGTTCTAAGTATATTTCTTGTTTGAGAGTTTCATATGTTCTCATTTTATTGCCACTCTTTAAACGCATATATAACAATTATTCCCCCGGTTTGTTTTCATCAAGTTATGTTCAAGCAAAGTCAGCGGAAGTTTCTTATTTTGTTCAGTTAAAAAACAAAAATATCGGTTTGCCATTTTCACTAATTTGTCCATGTACCATTTTACCCCCTCCCCTTAATATTTTCCTGGATCCGGTCTATTTGCCTTATAATTATGACGACCACTTTCATTTTTTTCTCTCTCAGTTTTTAAACAGTGTTAGCGCCATGGGTAACAGCAGCGGATGGCCAGACCAAGTGAAGGACTGGACGAGTGAGATACACGGGATCGTCCACCACAGTACAGAGATCGACACACACACGAGAACGGTTATAACGCGAGCGCTCGTCACCATATCCAGGGTCTCTTCCGTGGATCACGAAACCTTTTATGTGAGATTTTGTAAATGTTAAATTAGTATACTCAGTTTTCTTGCTTAGAGAATACAAAAGCATAATAGCACCTTAGAGGGACAATAAACTCAAACATGAGCCTTATGAGTTGGAAAGATGAATACCCGGATCACCAACATATACTAACACTTTAACAAATGAAAAACGCGTAATTTTAGATTTAATAAAAAAACCACCGTGATTATTTCTGCTAACTGGGAGCAGCCATTTTCTTTTGTTTTCGATGCGTCCGGTACTCTAGCTTGGGGCGAAGTGATGTAAACTCCGACCAACTGCTGTGTGTACAGTGTAAACAAAGGCAGTAATCACCAGTTTTGAGGTGGAAAAACTATCATATTTGTCCTTTTTACACTTATCTGCTCATAAACGCCATCTTTTTAAGTCTCTTGATGGTCGGGTTTTTCTCGTCCCATGAATGACAAATCAAAGGGAGTGGCATGTGCTGTCCTGTTTATGGAAAACTGCATAAGATAAGATAAGATAAGATAAAATTTATTGCATTTAAACATTCCACATGGGAACAGAGTGCACAAAATAACATTAGAAAGTTGCAATATCAACAAACAATTAATGACTATATTTTTACATACATATATACACATACATGTATGTCACTACTACAGTCTATTCATTATATTGGAAAACCAACTTGCAAATAACACCTATGTTGGCTGGGTCCTGATTTTTCATAATAAAAATAAACTGCTCTTTGGGTGTCATATTTAAAAATGAAGGGTTGTAGTTGGAGATAAAATGAAATAACTTTGACCGCTGATGCTTATATTTCTTACATTGTACAATGTGATGAAATTCATCTTCAATGATATTGCATTCATCACAGAGACGCTGGTCAAGAGGAGTATATGGTTTTGTATGCCTGCCAGTTTCAATTTTCAAGTTATGGTCACTAAGACGGAGTTTAGAGAAATGTTTTCTATGATCTGGGTTTAAGCAGTGAATTAAATATGGTTCTAAGTATATTTCTTGTTTGAGAGTTTCATATGTTCTCATTTTATTGCCAGTGCTATTTGTCTTTTTTATAATATTTAGACTTTTTTGGAAATGTTTTTGATAAAAATTCTTTAATAACTTTATTAGATAGTTTGGGCTGTTAATAATACTTCTGTTTAGACCTAAGTGGTCGATAAATGAATGTAATTTGTGAAGCCAACCAATATTCTTTCTTTCTAAAGCCATGCTTTCTTTAAAAGCATACTGCAGTAGAATATTTTTAGTTTTTTGCATATGAGAGTGGAAGTTCACCATTCGTTTTACAACATTCATTAAAATAGGATATAAGCCAAGTTCAGCTCTTGAACTCCAGTTGTGGGAATTCTTGGTAGTTTGTAATGTATGTTTACAGAATTTTAAAAGCAGTTTTTCAGGCAGAAATGTGTCTATGTTTTTTAAAGATATATAATTTGCACCCCATACTTCACTACCATATAGGGCAACAGGTTCAACCAGAGTGCTAAACAATTTGCAAGAGATATCGGTTGGCAGATTGTAGTTTAACAGATTTTTCTGAAGGTAGTAGAGACAGCCTAATCCTTTTTTCCATAGAGAATGAACACATTCTTTAAAATTCCCATTTTGAGTAACATCTATTCCCAAATAGGTATATTGTTTGTAATCGGTACAGGGTTGCCAGATAGATACCATTTAATCTTATTTGTTTGCTGTTTCCTCCAAAAATAACAATCTTTGTCTTACTTATATTAGTGTTGAGATCATTATCTTTGCAATATTTGGAAAGTTGCCCAAGGAGGTTTTGTAAGCCATCTGGATCTTCTGATAACAGAAGTAAGTCATCTGCAAAAAACATGTGGCTAAATGACATTTTGTCAAGTGATACCTTACCTTCAATATCTGCTACATATGTTTCAAAGTCATTAATGAACATATTGAAAAGGGTTGGTGATAGGATGCACCCCTGCCGTAATCCAATGTTTGAATGAAATGGCATTGAACAGCCTTTATTAGTTTGAACACTATAAGTTACATTTGAGTAAAGGGACTTGATTATGTTTAATATATTGCCCGTAATTCCCATTAATGCAATTTTGTTGAATAGTTTGTGTCTATTAACAGAATCAAATGCCAGTTTGAAATCAACAAAACAGCCATAGACTTTTTTCTTTTTACTTCGGTATTTATCAATGAGTGTTTTTAGAGTAAATATATGGTCTGTAGTCCTAAAGCCTTCCTGAAATCCAGCTTGGCACTTGTCACTTTGATTAGTTTCAGTTATGTAACTAACTATTCGTTTATCAATAATCTTGCAAAACAGCTTTCCAATACAACTACTGAGGGCGATTCCTCTGTAATTACTTGGGTCAGTTCTGCTTCCTTTCTTATGCAATGGAACAATAATTGAGTGAGCCCATTTTGGTGGGAAATATCCAACTACTAAAATATCATTAAATAATTTAATTATATGATCAATTATTATTGGAAAAAGACATTTGATAAATTCATTACTTATATTATCATCTCCTTGGGCTTTTCCCGATTTTATTTCCTTTATTGCAGAAAAGATTTCATTAGCACAGATTGGAATATTAATTGATTGATTATGTTTAAGATTATCATTAAAATAATATCCATCATTGGTTGGATTAGTTATAATTGATGGCTTGTATAAGGTGTCTTGGAAATACTTCACTAAATTTTCTGAGTCTGGTAATGTTTTATTTTTATCGTTCCCTTTAATATTATTTATTGTTTGCCATAGCAATTTTGAATCGGTTGCTGGTACATCCCTAAGTTTTGAAACTAACTTATCTTTATGGGCTCTCTTTTTTCTTCTAATTAATTTCTTATACATCTTTTTAGATAGGAATGCATTTTGTTTTGTTTCAGGACTATTATTATTATTCAGGCTAACAAATTTAGATTTCATGTCTACCTCTGCCTTTTTACATTCATAATCATACCATGGGTTTTTCTTTTGAACTTTAGTTGGATTACTAGCTTTGGTAGCAGACACATTTACTGAATTAAGGATTGATGTAAATTTGTCTACCATAACTTCTGCATCTTGAGGTGAATCTGGGGATGGCCCCATGATGAATGCATCAAGTGCCTGCTTAGTTGCATCAGACATCACTGCTGAGTAAACATATTGCTGGCTATCAGTGTGCCACTTTCTTCGTTTTCTTTTCCTAAATATATATTTACACTTTCTGGGTTTTTTTTCTTGTATGGTTTTAACAGACACATCAAGTTTTAAAGACAACTGACAGTGATCCGATAACCACGTGAGTGGTTTCACATTAAAATAAGTAACATAATTATAAAGTTCATCAGAGATGAAAATGTAATCAACTACACTCTGCCCGTTGTATGTGTGACAAGTAAACTGTCCCAAGTGATCCCCAGCCATACGACCATTCAGTGCCGTTAACTTACAAGACGCTGCTAGTGATAGGAGTGATTGGCCAAATTTATTTGTTAATTCGTCTCTGCTGTTTCGTTGTGTTTGAATATTAGAGAAGATAGTAGATGGTATGTCTGGGAAAAAATTCTGGTCATCACTTGTCACACATTCAAAAACATTCCCCATTCTGGCATTGAAATCACCTCCAATAATTATATGCCCATATTGTGAATATTGTAGAATCTCCTTATAAATATGATCAAATGGGTCATTTTTGGTACATTTCCAGTATGACGAGTTATCAGGGGGAATATATGTGGTACATATATATATATCTTGGTCAACCGACCAAACTGTTTTATCTAATCTAATCCACAAAGTAAATTCACTATTGGACACAACAGTGATAAAAGGTTTTAAGTAAAGTTTGCATAAAAAAGCTAAGCCACCACGTCCGACTTGCACAAATTGTTTTCGTGGATTCAAAACACAGTAAAATCCATCAAAACACAAATCACATACATTCTCTGTCCATGTCTCTGACAGGCCAATAAAATCATAATAAGAGAAACATTTTAAAAGATCAGATTGTTTTAACTCAGATATTCCCTGAATGTTCCAGAAGGAAATATTAAGCATATTAGCATTTGTTATCATAATAAAAAATGCTGGCTGTTAAGCTGCTACCCTTGAAAACATACTGTTATCATGCTCCCAAGTATTGAACCACTCACACTGTTACATAAAATTATGCACAGGAGTATCTGAATAAGTTATTCAGACACTGAAGTGCATAATGGGCACTTTGGTAGTCATTAAATGGCTGATTGCTGCTAACACTAGTTGGAGCATTCCAAGAAATATTTTCATCTCTAACTGGCACATGGCTAGTATGTGAACGAGGTGCAATCGGGTAATTGTTTATGCCTTGTTGTCCATGCATTCTATCATTTGCATAGGAGTTAGTGATAAAATTTGATGGATAATTGTTTGTTGTCTGTTGTCTGTTCATCCTGTCATTACGATCTGGGTATATGTTAGAAGGACTGGTTGATGGAGTAGTACTTTGAGTTCCTTGTTGATAAAAACTGGTTGCTTGTACTGTGCTCACACTGCACTTGGGATACAGTGTTTTCCTTGTTGGTGGTGACTCGGTCCGTTGCACGTGATGGTAATGGCGGAAAATCGTGCCTAGAGTGCCTGGTCTCCCTAGGGGCTGTCTGTATATTGTTGACTGTACCTTGACCTTGTCTACTGCTGCCATAAGTGCAAGTAAGACCCACCGATTCCAAGAATGAATTAGCAAACACATATGATTTGTACTTGCTGGGGTGAACTTTATCATGGTACATACTCTTTTTGGAGCACCACTTGCAGTACAAAACAGAGAAGAATGGTCAATGATGCTGACATTCAGAGAATGAGCCAACTGTTTTATTTTCTCATTGGCACTGTTGATGGCTTGGTACAGCTGACCTCTAGTTGAAGAGGGGAAGATCATTGAGAAGAAGATTGCAGCATTAGGAAATTTACTTTTGCATACATTGAAAAGTAGTTTTGTAATCACTTACTTCAAAGGAGTAATCTGGTGGGGTATGACAGTCATTTACTCCAGTATGCACAATGACATTTTGTACATTTGGTTTTGGTGATAATTGTTTCACCTGTTCTGTTAGTTTATTTATCCCATGGCCCGGGTAAAACAGCACCTTTGATGTACGCTTCGGAACATGCTGACCGATGAACCGGAGAACAGAATCACCTAGGAAGAGTGATGTCACTTCATCACTGATGTAAGCTGGACGTACTTGAGCTACTGATGGTCTAGAGTTGACATGATATTTGTTTGTTTGGACATGATTCGAGTTGGTTTGGTTCTTTTTTTACCTGGATGAATCCATCATTAGATGTGTTAGACTGGTTCTCTGAGCTGACTTTGTCATGTTGTGGTTCACTAGTACGCACTAATGGCAAGTTTATTGTATCAGGTGAGGACCGCTGTGTAACCGCTGTGTCTATGGTTTCTTGTATTTTTTCAGTAGATGCTTTCTGAATATCCTGAAGGGCTTCAAGCTTGACAACATTTGTTTGCAGATTGGAGGATAACGTTTTCTGTGATTGAGTGTGTCATTTTCCTTTCTCATTTGAAGGTTATCAAGTTGTAATGTTTCAACAACTCCCTTGTTGGATTCATGCACTGTTTTGACTTGGTTAGCAAACTGCATACGAATATCATTAATTAGCTCTTCTGTATGTTTCATGTGATCATCCAGTCTTGATTCTTGGGTGCAAAAGGCTTCCCGTAAATCCGTCACCTTGTGACCAAAGTCTAATGCTGAACCTGTGCCCTGAATACTTTTCCGTATGGAACGTTTTGAGTGATTGGATTTGGCTGGTGATTTTTTGGTTTTAAAAAGTTTCTTGACTTTAGTACAGTTGTGATCGTTGTTAATTTGGTATTCTGTATCCGAATCACAATCAGACCTAGCAAGTTCAACAACTGGAACAGTCTCAATATCACTGGATTCAATTGTGTTGGCATGTTCCATTGTCACTTCTGTGCTTATGATGAAAGGTTCTGATGTATTCTCATCTTCCATAATAGCATTCAGAACATTGCTATCTTCCAGTTTCATCAGTTGTTGGACATTTATGTTGCTGATTGATCCAATAGCCAATTTTTTCAGCAATATCTGAAATGATTGGTACTTCATTATTGTACCACAGTTGGGCCTGCCCCTGGAACATTAAATGACAAGTAGTTCTGTAGACATGAAGTGTTCCTAATTTTAAGGGTTTTTGCATCTTTGTCTACCAGTGATATACATATTTTATCTTCTGTGATTATTTTCTTTGTATCATCAGTGACCTCTGTCCATTTAACTCTTAGGCATCGGTCATTTTCGCTTTCTTTCCAGTACCTATAAAAAATGGCCTGTCTGTACAGCTGAAATCTGTCCGGTGTTAATATCACACTTGCACATTTATTGTTGTTTTTCCAAGTAAATGCTGATAGGTCATTTTTCACATCAACATTGTTTTGTGTATTTTTTATTTTATTTATAGCCTTATCTTTGTTAAGTGTATAATTCCTGGTTTCTTTTTGTATTTTTAATGCTGGGCCATTGGAATTACATATGTTTGTCTTCTCACTGGTAATAGGATCAGATGATAAACAGACCTCCTCCAAGGGTTCAGGCACAGCTGTGGCCATTAGGGCCATGCAGCATATAGATTTCAATCACATGGTATAAATGTGTTAGGGGTCATTTAAGGAGTTGTTTAACAATTAACCATCTTACCTCAGTTCTTAAATCAGCAAAGATCCCTTGGGAGGCCTCACTATTTTAGTTGGAACAATTATTCCTGTAAACTTTTGGATATTCCATGGACAGTTTTTCTGCAAAAACTCCTTTAGTTAGAATCCTCTCCTAAAACAATTTTCACCACAAATTCCAATAGGTGTTATGAATACTTGGTCCAAGTCTTGGTTATCCAAACAGGGTGGAAACTTACTAAAATTAAATATTTCGGCAGAGCTAAATGATAGCAACTGTGCGTGTCGTGAGAGACAATTCGGCATATGAAAGTATAAAAGATTCCTTGATGGTTTTCGAAGGCAGTAACGGGTGTTCTCTGTTGGTTTTTGTTTTTTTCTGGCCATAGTTTTGTTTGTTAATATAATACAGTTCTTAGCGTCAAGTTTCTTTCCCCCCTTCTTTTGTTCTCAATTTCTCTCTGTTTGTCTCTCTCTCTCTCCCCCCCCCCCCCCTCTCTCTCTCTCTCTCTCTCTCTCTCTCTCTCTCTCTCTCTCTCTCTCTCTCTCTCGTTGTCTGTATCTCTGTGTTTGTTTCTATCTGTTTTCTCTGTATGTCTGTCTGTCTGTCTTTGTCTGTCTGTCTGTCTGTCTGTCTGTCTGTCTGTCTCTCTCTCTCTCTCTCTCTCTCTCTCTCTCTCTCTCTCTCTCTCTCTCTCTCTCTCTCTCTCTCTCATTAGCTATAAGTAACACCAAATAACCATAGCTGTAAATGTGTTGAGGTGTTTCAAATATACCTCTCTATTCTTGCAGCATTACGCAGAAAGTGTGTCCACCCTTGTAGAAAGTATGATTCCAGATCACCAGACACTGGACGAGTCAAACGAAGTAAGACATTCCTCTGGTTGTATGGCGAATTTGGGGAGGGACGTAGCCCAGTGGTAAAGCGCTCGCCTGATGCGCGGTTGGTCTAGGACCGATCCTCGTCGGTGGGGCCATCGTCCCATCCAGTGCACCACGACTGGAATATCAAAGACCGTGGTATGTGCTATCCTGTTTGTGGAATGGTGCATATAAAAAATCCCTTGCTACTAATAGAAACAAATGTAGCGGGTTTCCTCTCTAAGACTGTATGTCAGAATTAGCCAATGTTTGACATCCAATAGCCGATTATTAATATATCAATGTGCTCTAGTGGTGTCGTAAAACAAAACTAACTGTACTTTTTACTTTTTAGTCAATAATAAAGATACAGACCTTTACGAATCCAATTCTGCGTATCCCATTGTTTATTAGCGCATTCAGTTTAGGATATAACAGGTTATACAGAAATAAAATGGGTTAATTGAATTTATTTTTGCATAATCTATCAGACTGACTTATAATATAAGTTAAAACGATAGATATAGTCTGGGAGCTAATAGAGATTTGTATTACATCTCGAGTACAAAAGGTTTGAGAGCTAAAATCTTGAGTTAGTGGGATAGGGACCTCCAAATGACCATTCTTAAGTTTTCCAATTGGTGCATTAAGTTGGGGGCGCTGCTTAAAGTCTCTCCCCCCCCCCAAAAAAAAAAAAAAAAAAAAAAAAAAAAAAAACAATCAGTTAAAAATTACATTTTTGAGTACATCGATCAGATTGGTGCCAAAAGTTTAATTTTAGCACTGTGATTACAAATGTGCCATATTTAAGTGCCGAATTTGGTGTAAAACCCATTTAAGAACGGCCTAAAGGGGGCGCTACTTTCACATTTAAATCACATTTTGAGTACATCAATGAAACTTTGTGGAAATGTTCTGTAGACCATCCTGATGAAGGATCACTAGTTCTTAGGTGTCGAATTTGGTGCAAAACCAATTTAAGAGCACATTTAAAACACATCTTAAGTACACTAATGAAACTTTGTGGAAGTATTTTTTAGACCATCTGATTAAACAATGTGCTGGGGTGTTATTAAACCAACATTCCGTTTCTTTATTTCAGAACGCTGGACTCATTCTGGGTGCTATGGAGGACATGACGTTCGCTACTAACATTTCTAACTCGGATCAGGATTTCTCCGCATTCAGTATGATAACTATGTTGTTGTTTGTTTGTTTGTTTGTTTGGGATTTTTTGGGTGTTTTTTTTAATTTTTCTTTATTGTTGGGGACCGGCCTCGGTGGCGTCGTGGTTAGACCATCGGTCTACAGGCTGGTAGGTACTGGGTTCGGATCCCAGTCGAGGCATGGGATTTTTAATCCAGATACCGACTGCAAACCCTGAGTGAGTGCTCCGCAAGGCTCAATGGGTAGGTGTAAACCACTTGCACCGACCAGTGATCCATAACTGGTTCAACAAAGGCCATGGTTTGTGCTATCCTGCCTGTGGGAAGCGCAAATAAAAGATACCTTGCTGCCAATCGGAAAGAGTAGCCCATGAATTGGCGGCAGCGGGTTTCCTCTCGTTATCTGTGTGGTCCTTAACCATATGTCTGACGCCATATAACCGTAAATAAAATGTGTTGAATGCGTCGTTAAATAAAACCTTTCTTTTTTATTGTTTTGTTGGGGGTGGCGGATATTTGTTTCGGGGGGGGGGGGGGCGGGTAGGAGGGAGGGTTGTTGTTCTTCTTTGTTTTCTTGCTTGTTGTTTTTTGTTTGTTTTGTTTGTATGCAGGGGCGGATTATGCTTTAGGTAAGGGGGGGGGGGGTCCCGAAGCAACTGGGGACCCCCCAATAATCCGCCCCTGGTTTGTTTTATTTGTTGATTTTTCATGCACACATGCGTGCAGTTGATCACAAACTGACATTCGTAACACATGTTTTTAAGTTTTACTGTTAACTTATGTTACAGACGAGCTTTATTCATCCTTCACTCGTTCGTTCATTCGTGCATTATTTTGTTCGTTATTTCGTTCGTTCGCTCGTTCGTTCGTTTTATATGGACTTACCCACAGACAGGAAAGCACATACAATGGCCGTTGATCAGTTATGGTGCACTGGTTGGAACGAAAAAAAACCAATCCAATCAGTTGAATGGATCCACCGAGGTGGTTTGATCCTGCGACGCAAGTACCTCAGGCGAGCGCTCTACCGACTGAGCTAAATCCCGCCCCTCAAAGAGAAATAAATAAATAAAAACAAGAAAGAAAGAAATGTTTTATTTAACGACGCACTCAACATATTATATGGCGTCAGACATATGGTTAAGGACCACACAGGGATCTTTTATTTGCGCTTCCCACAGGCAGGATAGCACAAACCATGGCCTTTGTTGAACCAGTTATGGATCACTGGTCGGTGCAAGTAGTTTTACACCTACCCATTGAGCCTTGCGGAGCACTCACTCAGGGTTTGGAGTCGGTATATGGATTAAAAATCCCATGCCTCGACTGGGATCCGAACCCAGTACCTACCAGCCTGTAGAAAATAAAAACAAACCAAACCTAATGCAACGAATGGAAGTGCTCTTTTTGTATTGCCCCAGAAGACGCTCCTCTTCCCAAGTGCGGGACGTAGCCAGTGGTACAGCGCTCGCTCGATGCGCGGTCGGTCTGGGATCGATCCCCGTCGGTGGGCCCATTGGGCTATTTCTCGTTCCAGCCAGTGCACCACGACTGGTATATCAAAGGCCGTGGTATGTACTACCCTGTATGCGGGATGGTGCATATAAAAGATCCCTTGCTGCTAATCGAAAAGAGTAGCCCATAAAGTGGCGACAGCGGGTTTCCTTTCTCAACATCTGTGTGGCCCTTAACCATATGTCCGGCGCCATATAACCGTAAATAAAATGTGTTGAGTGCGTCGTTAAATAAAACATTTCTTTCTTTCTTTCTTTCTTTCTACTTTACCCGATTTACCCTATTCTGATTCTGCGTTTTTTTATCCTCCCCCCCACCCCCCCCTCCCACCCCCCCACCCATCAGCTTTTTGGGCTAGGTACAGCACTGCATCAGATGAGAATTTACAATTATAAATATAAACGTATACTCGTATACTTGTCGTGTCGTAGAGTATACAACAAAGCTGTCGTGTACGGCACTACTGTATTTTTTTTACAGGTGTTACTATTCGAACTGTGACTGCTGTTACACATCAACTAATAACTATCAAACCTGCTTCAGAAAATACGACTGAAATAGTACAACTGTCGCCAGGAGTATTCGTTAAAGGCAAAGGTAACAAAATGAGAGACTATATTGCTTTATTGCTTTTGTTTTTCTAAATGGGGGCACGAGTACAATGTTTGTTTTGTATTTTGTATTTTGTATTTTGAAGACATTCGAAATACCACAGATTTAAAAACAAAATTCAAATTCCTTTTCTTTCTTTTTCCTTCTTTCTTGTTTTTTGTTTTTATTGTTATTTAAATTACTATTAGTTGGTTGTTTATTGGGGTTTTTTTTCTTTTCTTTTTTTTCTTTTTTTTTGGGGGGGGGGGGGGTAATGAAAATGGGGGCGGGCCTTTAGTCTCGGGGCGGGTGTGATAAAAATCTAGGATTTATTTTTTTATTTTATAATGGTGTTACATATCCATTATAGAAAACATCGAATTCAACCCTTAACAAATGCATTGCAACGACGTCTTTTAAAAATACAAGCGACCATACATTAATTTACAATAATGTATAGTTGCATTTTATTTGATTGTTATACATAATAATTATGTTCTGCTCTTAGGTACATTTAGACATATTATAAGCCATTTAAAAAAAAAAAATTCTATCATTTTAAATTTGAAGTAGATAAAAACTGAGACTATACAGATGAACATTGATTATGATTTGTAATCAAGTAACGCTTTTGTATAGTTATTACATAAACACAGAGTACAGTCTTGTACATAAATACGATCATACAGTCTTGTACATAGATACGATCGTAGTCTTGTACATAGATACGATTATACAGTCTTGTACATAGATACGATCATACTGTCTTCTACATAGATACGATCGTACAGTCTTGTACATAGATACGATCATAGTCTTGTACATAGATACGATTATACAGTCTTGTTCATAGATACGACCGTACAGTCTTGTACATAGATACGATCATAGTCTTCTACATAGATACGGTCATACAGTCTTGTATATAGATACGATCATACAGTCTTGTACATAGATACGATCATAGCCTTGTACATAGATACGATCATACATTCTTGTACATAGATACGATCATACAGTCGTGTACAAAGATAAGATCATACAGTCTTGTACATAGATACGATCATACAGTCGTGTACATAGATACGATCATACAGTCCTGTACATAGATACGATCATAGTCTTGTACATAGATACGATCATACAGTATTGCATATAGATACGATCATACAGTCTTGTACATAGATACGATCATAGTCTTGTACATAGATACGATTATACAGTCTTGTTCATAGATACGACCGTACAGTCTTGTACATAGATACGATCATAGTCTTCTACATAGATACGGTCATACAGTCTTGTATATAGATACGATCATACAGTCTTGTACATAGATACGATCATAGTCTTGTACATAGATACGATCATACATTCTTGTACATAGATACGATCATACAGTCGTGTACAAAGATAAGATCATACAGTCTTGTACATAGATACGATCATACAGTCGTGTACATAGATACGATCATACAGTCCTGTACATAGATACGGCCATACAGTCTTGTACATAAATACGATCATAGTATTATACATAGATACGATCATACAGTCTTGTACATAGATACGACCATATAGTCTTGTATATAAATACGATCATAGTATTATACATAGATACGATTATACAGTCTTATACATAGATACGACCATATAGTCTTGTATATAAATACGATCATAGTATTATACATAGATACGATTATACAGTCTTATACATAGATACGATCATACAATCTTTTGCATAGATACGATCATAAAGTCTTGTACATAGATACGATCATACAGCCTTCTACATAGATACGATCATACAGTCTTGTACATAGATACGATCATACAGTCTTGTACATAGATACGATCATACAGCCTTCTACATAGATATGATCATACAGTCTTACACATAGATACGATCATACAGTCTTACACATAGATACGATCTTACAGCCTTATACATAGATACGATCACACAGCCGTATACATAGATACGATCATACAGTCTTGTACATAGATACGATCATACAGTCTTGTGCATAGATACGACCATACAGTCTTGTACATAGATACGATCATACTGTCTTCTACATAGATACGACCATACAGTCTTATACATAGATACGATCATACAGTCTTGTACATAGACACTATCATACAGTCTTGTACATAAATACGATCATACAGTCTTGTACATAGATACGATCATAGTCTTGTACATAGATACGATTATACAGTCTTGTGCATAGATACGACCATACAGTCTTGTACATAGATACGATCATACTGTCTTCTACATAGATACGACCATACAGTCTTATACATAGATACGATCATACAGTCTTGTACATAGACACTATCATACAGTCTTGTACATAAATACGATCATACAGTCTTGTACATAGATACGATCATAGTCTTGTACATAGATACGATTATACAGTCTTGTACATAGATACGATCGTACAGTCTTGTACATAGATACGATCATAGTCTTGTACATATATACGATCATACAGTATTGCATATAGATACGATCTTACAGCCTTATACATAGATAAGATCATACAGCCGTATACATAGATACGATCATACAGTCTTGTACATAGATACGATCATACAGTTTTGTACATAGATACAACCATACCGTCTTCTACATAGATACGATCATACAGTCTTATACATAGATACGATCGTACAGTCTTACACATAGATACGATCGTACAGTCTTATACATTGATACGATCATAGTCTTGTACATAGATACGATCATACAGTCTTATACATAGATACGATCATACAGTCTTATACATAGATACGATCATACAGTCTTATACATAGATGCTAGCATACAGTCTTATATATAGATACGATCATACAGTCTTATACATATACTGAACAAAATAAGAAACTTTCGCTAACTTTGCTTGAACATAACTTGATGGAAAAAACCCAGGGGAATCATTGTTATATATGCGTTTAAAGAGTGTTCCATGATGCATCGTTTGGTGCAAAAATCATGGCCATAGGTTAACAGAAACTGGGAGAAATTTTGACCAAGTGTGGTAGGGGTTAAAAACAAAACCCCACTTAATAACGGGTATGACCACCTCTTGAATTGACCACTGCAGTGCATCGCAGGCGCATAGAATTGACTAAAGTGTTGATTTCTGCCTGTGGAATATTGTTCCATTCCTGAATGAGCGCTTGACGAAGTTCGTTGACGTTAGCGGGTGGGTTGGGACGACGCCTCAATCGTCTGTCCAGACTATCCCAGACATGCTCGATGGGGTTGAGATCAGGACTTTTAGCGGGCCAGTCATCAATGAAATCAATGTTATTTGTCCTAAGAAAATTTACAGTGTCTCTAGCTGTATGAGAGGTGGCATTATCATGCTGAAAAATCGAGATGTTGGCGTTGTTATGGAACAGAGGAATGACGTGATGAGCGAGGATGTCATCGCGGTAACGTTGAGCATTTCAATTGCCATCAATGACGACTAGTGGTGAACGATAACCATGGGCAATGGCTGCCCAGACCATGACACAACCCCCACCCCCGAAACGATCTCGTTCAAGAACACAACAGTCAGCATAGCATTCATTTCTCCTACGGTAGACGCGCACCCTGCCATCACCACGTTGTAAAGAAAATCTGGATTCATCCGAAAAAAGAACGGTATTCCAGCGTCGCCGTATCCAACGAGTGTGTACACGTGCCCAATTAAGACGATTTAGACGATGACGTTGCGTTAAAACACATCCGACGTAAGGACGTCGTGCATGTAAACCGTTCTCCCGCAGACGATTACGAACAGTTTGCCCACTGATTCGGTTATTATGAAGCCCAGGTGTGTTAGCAGCAGTAGCAGTGGCAGTTTGGAATCGATTGCGCAAATACGTGTTCATGATATAGCGTTCTTGACCACGCGTTGTAACACGCGGACGTCCACGTCGTGGCAAGTCGTTGGTGCTTCCTGTCGTTCGAAATCTTACGCGAAGATTTCGTATCGCTCGGCTAGAACTCCCAACATGCCTTGCAATATCTTCTGTCGACATGCCA
This sequence comes from Gigantopelta aegis, assembly GCF_016097555.1. Taxonomy (NCBI): domain Eukaryota; kingdom Metazoa; phylum Mollusca; class Gastropoda; order Neomphalida; family Peltospiridae; genus Gigantopelta; species Gigantopelta aegis. The sequence continues at coordinate 30,601,045 of NC_054699.1, forward strand.
GCATCAAGCATGCGAATCGCCCGTTTGCATAAATTATTGGGTATTCTTGGCATACTAAAAATGCTACAATGTGAAAAACGTTAATTTTTTTTACAAATTTTGAAGCGTTTTCGTTCACTTGACAACAATGTCAGTAAGACAAGTAAAACAAATTGACCGAATACTACATGGGACATGTCGAACCATGCATGCACGTGCAAATTGAATTTCACGTTGTCGACGATTAACAGTGCAAAAATAATCGATAAAATTCATGAATCCTGATAATACAGCTCAAGGCTAATACTACCTATATAATTTCATTACACAATGAATTCTTTAACACAACAAATACTATATGTACAAATCGGAAGTTTCTTTTTTTGTTCAGTATACATACGATCACGGGTACTAAACTATGTCAATTTTATCAACTGACAAGAACTGGTCATTTGCATGAATTCGAAACAACTTTATTTTTTGCAGGAAGAGTATTAGTTATACGTTACAAGAATATGCATAAGAAAATGTCAAAGAAAACTAAAAAGTATGGAAAAGCTGAAATAGGAAGTAAGGTTGTATCCATTGGGATACAGACTAACAGTACAAAGAAAGCTAAGGTGAAGATGAAAAACGCCGTATACTTTACGGTGCGGAACATTTACATCGGTGTAAGTATACATACATACACAGAGGCGGATCTAGGAGACGGGAGTGGGGGGGGGGGGCGGGGAGGCAGGGACCCGGGTTTCCCTAAATTTCACGAAAGTTATAATTTTATTGTATATCAATTTTTTTTAAATTTTTACGATCCCCCTCCAAACCTCCCCGAAATTCCCTTAGCATTCCGCCTCGTGTCACTGGGGCCCCCTAAATGGATTTTCTGGATCCGCCACTGATACATACATGTTTTGAATGATTGTATTTGTCTCACATTTATTCATGTTTTAAAAATAAAATAAACTGCGGAAACATGACTTACACATTTGTAACTGAAAAACGCCGTTTGCTTCACTGTTCGAAACATTTGAAAATAAAATAAACTGCAGAAACATGACTTACACATTTGTAACTGAAAAACGCCGTTTGCTTCACTGTTCGAAACATTTGAAAATAAAATAAACTGCGGAAACATGACTTACACATTTGTAACTGAAAAACGCCGTTTGCTTCACTGTTGGAAACATTTGAAAATAAAATAAACTGCGGAAACATGACTTACACATTTGTAACTGAAAAACGCCGTTTGCTTCACTGTTGGAAACATTTGAAAATAAAATAAACTGCGGAAACATGACTTACACATTTGTAACTGAAAAACGCCGTTTGCTTCACTGTTGGAAACATTTGAAAATAAAATAAACTGCGGAAACATGACTTACACATTTGTAACTGAAAAACGCCGTTTGCTTCACTGTTGGAAACATTTGAAAATAAAATAAACTGCGGAAACATGACTTACACATTTGTAACTGAAAAACGCCGTTTGCTTCACTGTTGGAAACATTTGAAAATAAAATAAACTGCGGAAACATGACTTACACATTTGTAACTGAAAAACGCCGTTTGCTTCACTGTTGGAAACATTTGAAAATAAAATAAACTGCGGAAACATGACTTACACATTTGTAACTGAAAAACGCCGTTTGCTTCACTGTTGGAAACATTTGAAAATAAAATAAACTGCGGAAACATGACTTACACATTTGTAACTGAAAAACGCCGTTTGCTTCACTGTTGGAAACATTTGAAAATAAAATAAACTGCGGAAACATGACTTACACATTTGTAACTGAAAAACGCCGTTTGCTTCACTGTTGGAAACATTTGAAAATAAAATAAACTGCGGAAACATGACTTACACATTTGTAACTGAAAAACGCCGTTTGCTTCACTGTTCGAAACATTTGAAAATAAAATAAACTGCGGAAACATGACTTACACATTTGTAACTGAAAAACGCCGTTTGCTTCACTGTTCGAAACATTTGAAAATAAAATAAACTGCGGAAACATGACTTACACATTTGTAACTGAAAAACGCCGTTTGCTTCACTGTTCGAAACATTTGAAAATAAAATAAACTGCGGAAACATGACTTACACATTTGTAACTGAAAAACGCCGTTTGCTTCACTGTTCGAAACATTTGAAAATAAAATAAACTGCGGAAACATGACTTACACATTTGTAACTGAAAAACGCCGTTTGCTTCACTGTTCGAAACATTTGAAAATAAAATAAACTGCGGAAACATGACTTACACATTTGTAACTGAAAAACGCCGTTTGCTTCACTGTTCGAAACATTTGAAAATAAAATAAACTGCGGAAACATGACTTACACATTTGTAACTGAAAACGCCGTTTGCTTCACTGTTCGAAACATTTGAAAATAAAATAAACTGCGGAAACATGACTTACACATTTGTAACTGAAAAACGCCGTTTGCTTCACTGTTCGAAACATTTGAAAATAAAATAAACTGCGGAAACATGACTTACACATTTGTAACTGAAAAACGCCGTTTGCTTCACTGTTCGAAACATTTGAAAATAAAATAAACTGCGGAAACATGACTTACACATTTGTAACTGAAAAACGCCGTTTGCTTCACTGTTCGAAACATTTGAAAATAAAATAAACTGCGGAAACATGACTTACACATTTGTAACTGAAAAACGCCGTTTGCTTCACTGTTCGAAACATTTGAAAATAAAATAAACTGCGGAAACATGACTTACACATTTGTAACTGAAAAACGCCGTTTGCTTCACTGTTCGAAACATTTGAAAATAAAATAAACTGCGGAAACATGACTTACACATTTGTAACTGAAAAACGCCGTTTGCTTCACTGTTGGAAACATTTGAAAATAAAATAAACTGCAGAAACATGACTTACACATTTGTAACTGAAAAACGCCGTTTGCTTCACTGTTGGAAACATTTGAAAATAAAATAAACTGCGGAAACATGACTTACACATTTGTAACTGAAAAACGCCGTTTGCTTCACTGTTGGAAACATTTGAAAATAAAATAAACTGCGGAAACATGACTTACACATTTGTAACTGAAAAACGCCGTTTGCTTCACTGTTGGAAACATTTGAAAATAAAATAAACTGCGGAAACATGACTTACACATTTGTAACTGAAAAACGCCGTTTGCTTCACTGTTGGAAACATTTGAAAATAAAATAAACTGCGGAAACATGACTTACACATTTGTAACTGAAAAACGCCGTTTGCTTCACTGTTGGAAACATTTGAAAATAAAATAAACTGCGGAAACATGACTTACACATTTGTAACTGAAAAACGCCGTTTGCTTCACTGTTCGAAACATTTGAAAATAAAATAAACTGCGGAAACATGACTTACACATTTGTAACTGAAAAACGCCGTTTGCTTCACTGTTCGAAACATTTGAAAATAAAATAAACTGCAGAAACATGACTTACACATTTGTAACTGAAAAACGCCGTTTGCTTCACTGTTCGAAACATTTGAAAATAAAATAAACTGCGGAAACATGACTTACACATTTGTAACTGAAAAACGCCGTTTGCTTCACTGTTCGAAACATTTGAAAATAAAATAAACTGCGGAAACATGACTTACACATTTGTAACTGAAAAACGCCGTTTGCTTCACTGTTCGAAACATTTGAAAATAAAATAAACTGCGGAAACATGACTTACACATTTGTAACTGAAAAACGCCGTTTGCTTCACTGTTGGAAACATTTGAAAATAAAATAAACTGCGGAAACATGACTTACACATTTGTAACTGAAAAACGCCGTTTGCTTCACTGTTGGAAACATTTGAAAATAAAATAAACTGCGGAAACATGACTTACACATTTGTAACTGAAAAACGCCGTTTGCTTCACTGTTGGAAACATTTGAAAATAAAATAAACTGCGGAAACATGACTTACACATTTGTAACTGAAAAACGCCGTTTGCTTCACTGTTGGAAACATTTGAAAATAAAATAAACTGCGGAAACATGACTTACACATTTGTAACTGAAAAACGCCGTTTGCTTCACTGTTCGAAACATTTGAAAATGTGCAAGTAAGCCTATTTTAGAATTAGTCTGATGTGTATTAATGTATTAAAAACGAGATAAACATTTGTGAAACATGACTTAAATATTTAACAGGTGTGTTATAAACGAGTTGAAACATTTGTCATTGTGTTACACGAGTTAAACATTTCTTTGTGTGTTTAAACATGAGTTACAAATGAGTTAAACATTTATCAGTGTGATAAACGTTAGGTTTTGTCATTTTGTTACAAATGAGATAAATATTACATTTTGTCTGTGAGTTAAATATTTAGTTCTATGTTGTAAGTTAAATATTCGTCAGTGTTACAAGTGAATTAAACATTCGCCAGTGTGTGAACTATTAGTTAAACATTTGATATTGAGTTGCAAATGTGTTAAACATTCATAAGTGTGTTATAAATGAGTTAAAGATTTATAAATTCATAAATTAAACATAAATTTTGTTAGCGCGTCAAAAAACAAAAAAACAAAAAAAACGTAAATATTTGCTATTTACGTGAATTCAACATTTGTCATTTTGCTACAAATAATTAAATATTCATTCTGTAACAAATGAGTTAAGCATTCATTAATTATTGTGTTGCAACTGACGTAAAACATTTGTCAGCGTTTTACAAATGAGTTGAACGTTTGTCAGTTTGTTTGTCAGTGTGTTAGCTAAACATTTGTATGTGTGTTAACTTCGAGTAAAACGTTTGTCAGTGTATTACAAATGAGTTCAATATACTTGCGGTAAAAAGTTCCTGCGCATCAAATACAATAGTCGCAAACCAGCCCTTAAATTTTGTTTAATGAAAAATAAATATTTTTTTTATAAAACTTTGATTTTACCTTCAGTACCGTTAACTATCAATCTAATTAAAATTAGCTCCACTATTACATGTGGATCTAAAGACAGCCAGTTGGAGATCATGTCCACCAATCAAAACCTTACTTGCAGAATCCTGCCAGTGATTTAAAAATAATTTGAAAACATTCCGAATTATCCTGAGGGTATACGACATGTTTCGTGTGAATTACGAATGCCTTAAAACATGTTTTATTTTATAAAATAAATAATTTGTAATGTAAAACTGAAAACTGATAACCTACCCCGTACGTATTGGTATGGTTCGCTGTACTGCGGCCACTAAAATAGACTCGCCCGATATTTTTAGAATTTGCATGCTCCCAAATAACGTTATAAAAGGCGAAGTGTGATTGGTCAATATTTAAATTATTATTTACAGACGAAATGTTACCTGGGCATTGGGGACTACGCAGTGTTGTTAGTTTTAAATCACTGGCAGGATTCTGCAAGTAAGGTTTTGATTGGTGGACATGAGCTACAACTGGCTGGTGTTAGATCCACATGTAATAGTGGAGCTAATTTTAATTAGATTGGTTAACTATATACCTTGTGCAATACATGTTCAAAAAGGAACTTTTTTTCGTAAGTGTATAATACTATTACGTCATATTAATGACGGCAGAGAGGTCGCGAGGAGAAGAGACTATGCATGTTCTGGGACGTCGAAGACAGGTCGTGGTCGGACAACGGATGCCGTGTTGTCAGTGGCAACCACTCACATACCAGATGCTCGTGTGACCACCTTACGAGTTTTGCTGTGTTGGTCCTCTACTTTGGTGACGACAAGGTTAGTAACTGTGATAAGTGTGTTTCATTCAGTATGTTTCTCGAGTTTTTTCAGGAATGATGTTTTATCTGTCCGTCCCTCCGATGTTCCATTTCTATATTTGTGTCTGCAGAGACTTTCTGTGTTGTCATGGGTGAACCGGTTTCGGTGAGCAAAAGCATTCGGTTATAAAGCATATTAATAGTTAACAGACAGCTGTTATCCAAATAGCTACATTTTATTAGTATTTCTATGCACTAAACTAACCGCGGCGCTATATAGCAACATCAGCCGTAAATATTGTTAAAGAAACATTCCTGATTTTTCTGCAATTTTTAAGATGTTATTGACTAAAAAATACTTTTTAACAATTGTAATTACATATCAAATATATTTGTCTGCATAAAATATTAGTGACTATTTTATTAGTCGGAAACATCTTACATGCAGCAAACTCAGATGTCCCTTTACTATGTTACCTGTTTCGGTGAGTGAAACGTTTAGTGGTATAGCTTACAGCCAAAACTTTCCACCACAAAACCTTTCAGTGTGTTATCAAAACATGTATGTTGTTCAACAAAATATGTACTTATAATAATTTATTAAAATGATATTCAATATTTAAAACAAATTACAAAATGGAGTTCTCGAGAACCACTGTTAACAGACAACATTTTTGGAAAACAAATATAACAATTCTGATGTCTTGCAATCGTGTTATAAGTTGAGCAAATGAATGGTTATAATGGTAAAATTGTTTGGTTAAAAAATATAAGCTGCATTCTGAGTTTTAATAAATATATAAACAGAAATCCAGAAATATATTTGTTAAAACATGTAAGGACCATATATACTCTTCAAAAGAAGAAACGCAAAACCACATTGTCGTAACATTTGGAGAATTGATTTAATTATTGAATGGTGAGTCCGATAATTACCAAATGTTGCAGGATTGTTCACAATTCACTCTAGTCCATTGTGAGTAAGTGATAGGTCACACCACCAAGGTCAAGGTCATCTGGAGTCAATACCGGGTGTGGTCTCCGCGTGTGTTGACAACTGCCTGGCACCGCCTGCCCATTGAAGCAACCAGAGTACGGATGACGTCCCGGGGGATGGTGGCCCACTCGGTCTGCAAGGCTGCTGCCAGCTCGGGCAGGGTCTGGGGCTGTGGTTGTCGCTGTCGGAGGCGTCGGTCCAACTCGTCCCATAGATGCTCAATTGGGTTCAAATCCGGTGATATCGATGGCCAAGGAAGGACATTAATGTTGTTGTTCTGTAGGAAAGCCGTTGTGAGACGTGCTGTGTGAGGCCTGGCGTTGTCATGTTGGAACACTGCGTTGGCGTTGGCCATAACTGGAACGATGTGTGGCCGGAGGATCTGGTCAATGTAGCCCTGTGCATTCAGGTTGCCCTGCACGTGGACCAGGTCAGTTCTGCCAGTGTGTGAGATGGCTGCCCACACCATGACACTACCCCCGCCGAATCTGTCCACTTCCTGCACGCAGTTTGCCGCATAACGTTCACCACGACGCCTATACACGCGACATCTTCCATCATGACGTCGGAGCAGAAATCGGGACTCGTCACTGAACCACACCTGTCTCCATCGCAGTTGAGGCCATTGTCGGTGAATCTGGCACCACTGCAGTCGGAGTCGACGGTGTTGTGGTGTTAAGATGACACCTCGAACTGGACGTCTGGCACGAATTCCTACCTCACGTAGGCGGTTCCGTACGGTCTGGTCGGATATCCTGCACAAACCTGGTATTGCTGCGGCTGTGGAGGTGGCAGTAGTCAATCGTTCCCGAAGGTGGCGTACCCGGATGTAGCGGTCCTGCCCGGGGGTAGTGACCCGTGGTCGACCGGATCTAGGGAGGTCACGTGTTGATCCATGTTGCTGGTAACGGTCCCACAGTCTGGAGATGGTGCTTGGGGACACATGGAATGCCCTGGCAACGGCCGTTCTGGATTCGCCTGCGTCTAGTCGGCCGATGGCATTGTTTCTCTGCGGTTCACTGAGACGTGGCATGTCCTGGATTGTCAACTGTCGGCCAGATACAGAGGCCAGGCAAGCGAACACCCTGCACTTTTATACTGTCGGTGTTTATGTTGCACGTGCAGACAACGCACGTGCAGTGGTGACATGGTTTGCACGTGGCTGCGTTTTTGCGAATATTCACATTTTGGAACTTTATTGTACAGTAGCTGCGTTTTATCGAATGTAACTGTGGGAATGTGTTTGGGACATGCAATGACCTTATATTCACAAAGCATGAACCGGTAGGAAACATAAAATCGGAGTTATAACCCATTTGTACCCTTTTGCGTTTCTTTTTTTAAAGAGTATATTTTTGGCAAGTATCTGTAAAGAGAGTTTTGCGACCAGACGCCGTGACAATCATGTGACTTCAATAACCAGATAGCAGTATAGCTGAGAACAGACCAACATAGTTTTAAAATAAAGTTTTCTTTCAAATGACAGTCTTTGAAAATCATAGAAAAAAAGGTATTAAGAAATGTGCCGTGTGTATGTGTGGGTTAAGTTCAATCTTGTTTTCTTTTCTCGTTTTAAAGGGACATTCCTGAATTTGCTGCATTGTAAGATGTTTCCGACTAATTAAAAAATATTTCTACTATTAAACTTACATATTAAATTTATTTTTTTGTTTAGGATATCAGTGTCTGTATATTCGATGTGTTTCTGGTCGTCTTAATATTTGTAAGAAGCCTAAACTGGATTTTGTCTTCAAATAATTTCGTACGTACGAAAATAGTTATTTTAGGAAATAAAATGAAATTTACGCTAATACATATATTAGAACGATCAGAAACACGTTTAATATACAGCCACTAATATGTTATGCAGGAACAGGTATTTGAAATGTAATTACAATCGTTAAAAAATCTCTGTTAGTCGGTAACATTTTAAAAATTGCAGCAAACTCAGAAATGTCCCTTTAACTTTATTTCTAAGAACATTTCTATGAATGTGACAGACATTTATTTTCCCCATGCAAAAGTCATCGATGACAGAAATATTCAAGTTAACGTACTGTTGCGCTTAAAAGACACAACCACCGAAACAGGTCACTCAGTGAAACAGGTCCACGGACGATAAATGAGTGCCAGCTGGGGGTTTTGGGGTTTTTTTTTTTAAAGGGTTTTTTTTTTTTGGGGGGGGGGGGGTAGGGGGGAGTTTTTTTGGGGGGGAGGGAGGGTTACAAGTATTGATGAGATGTAGCTCATTGATAGAGTGCTCGCCCGAGATGCGATGAAACCTTATTGGCCTACTGCTACTGGAAATATGTATCAGATTACCTCTGAAGATTACTCGTCATAAGTATCAAATGTTTGACATTCAGTAGCCATTAATGAATAGGTCAATGTTCTCCAATGTTGTCGTTTAGGTAGTTTTATTTTATTTTTGCACAGAACACATACAACAGCGCACGCGCTCTCTTCATCATGACAGCTGTCGGCTGCTCTCTGTCTATCGCAGGACTCGCGATGACTCTCTTTAGCTATGTATATCTCAGGTAGGTACAGTCAAACTCGTTCATTCATTCCTTCATTGAGCTGTTTCTCATTCCAGCCAGTGCACCACGACTGGTATATCAAAGGCCGTGGTATGTACTATCCTGTCTGTGGGATGGTGCATATAAAAGATCCCTTGCTGCTAATGAAAACAAATTAGCGGGTTTCCTTTCAAAGACTATATGTCAAAATTACCAAATGTTTGACATCCAATAGTCGATGATTAATAAATTAATGTGCTCTAGTGGTGTCGTTAAACAAAACAAACTTTAACATTAACTTTATAATTAAGTAGTTAGAGAAGGGTGGGGGTTCTTTTGCAGGTTATTATTATTATTATTATTATTATTATTATTATTATATTTTTTTAAAGGAAGAGTACCTTCAATACCGAAAATTATATTATCGTATTTTAAAGTCGCTGAGCTTAGTTCGAGAGGTACGAACCGTTTTTGTTTTACACGAAGTGGATCTTGAACTTTCTCAAACACCAGGACGACCAAAAACCTATTGCATTTACCAAAATGGAAAACGTAACCGAAATTATAAAATAATTAATATTAACGGTAAGAAAAGATGGAATAGCTAAAAACATTATACACTGCCTAAAATAAGTCAGCGACTTTAAAGATAATGGTATTTATCAACAGTTTGTCTCATCAGTGGGTTGTATACGAATCCAGGGTTTTTGCCAGAGAAGGTATGGTGGTTAAAATTACGTACCCTAAAGTCTTGGAAATTAATGTACAATGTATACAATCTTATACGTATATATATATATATATATATATATATATATATATATATATATATATATATATATATATATATATACTCTTCAAAAAAAGTAGGGGAACCTGAAATATTAATGTTAATATCAGCTATTAGACTGAACATACGTTTTGACCACAGACATCCTAGTAAAGAACGTTCAGGTCTGTTTATCAACACACCGAAACACATTCCATAGTTTGCACATGCATCACGCAGTTGTCCCGTACATGTGCGTGGGGTGTCATTCTCGATTTTGACAATTTCCAGCAAGGTCGATTAATCACTGTGGAACATTATTTTTGTCAATCTTTATCATTTTGTTGATCATACAGTAGTTATTGTTTTGTTTTTAGTCATTTTTATTGTTTGAATTTGCGATTTACTGATAAAAAAAACGTCAACTTTCAAATTTCACTTCTGACCCCAATCGTCCTTCAATATCTTTGGTGGTCATAAAACCTACTGTAATACTGAACTTCCGGTTGTAATGTTTGCCCAATTAATTCACTATTATCATATAACCATTCCTCACAGCCAATATACCTTATAATTTTGGCAATTGTAAATTCTTATTAGAGTTTCCCTACTTTTTTTTTGAAGAGTATTTATATATATATATATATATATATATATATATATATATATATATATATATATATATATATATATATTAAAGATGATAGTAATAGTTGTCAATGTTTCTGAAATGCAGTGTTCAATTTCAAACCATATCAAACCCATAACCACTTAGTAGGGACACTTATGATCTGTGAATGTGTTCTAGTGGTGTCGTTAAACAAAACAAAACTTTAAATGTGGGTGCTGTTTGTTTTTACTTTTTACCTTCAAATTGTTCAAAGCCTGGATTTCCACCTCGGGACTACAACACTGTTTGGGTTACAGTAAACAATAACCAATTAACAGTGTTCTTCGTGGATATAGTTATACTGAACGAGCTTTCATTTCGTATCATTTGTCACGAGCTTTAGCGATTGACAATGAAACTTATTTCACGAGGGACATAAACAATATATAAAATGGTAGCGAGTTTAATATCCTATTTATTACCCATAACAGGGCCGTACCCTGATCAAAATCCTAGGGTGTTGGGCACTACTTTTTATATACAAATGAAACACTATACGAATTAAACCCTGAGGTGTGTATGCTATTTTCTGGAGTTGAAAGGTTGTAGTGCGCCAATCGATGACGTCACAAAGTGTTAGTCCCACTTGGGACGTATCACTTTGATATGTACCTATATCTATTTAACCATACAGGCAATAATGCTAAATGTGTTTTCTGATCGTTGTAGAATCCTGCACCGAGAGAAGATTCTGATCCACGCTAACCTGGCCGCCTCCCTGTTGTGTGCCCAACTCGTCTTCGTGTCGTCAAGTGACGCGCACCAACACAAGGCAAGACTCTTGCCAGTCCGAAACACTATCTCTGTTGCAATAGTTTTAAAACTAAAATAATGATTCAATCTTAAGTAATTTAGTAATTAGTTTTAGTCTTATTACAGAACTTATTAAGTTGCGTTGCGTACGTTTTTAACATGCTCATATACCACAGAGGTTTCGAGCATGTGTCCGCCCCGGAGTTCGATCTCTGGAAAAACGGGGACCCAACCAGGGACAGAGCATATTAAAAGGACATTCCCGAGTTTGCTACATTGTAAGTTGTTTCCGATTAATAAAATATTTCTACGATTAAACTTACACATTAAATATGTTTTCTTGTTTAGAATATCAGTGTCTGTATATTCAATGTGTTTCTGGTCGTCGTAATATTTGTGAGAAGCCCAAACTGGATTTTGGCATGAAATTTAACCTAGTACAAATATCAGAACGATGCGAAACACGTTTAATATGCAGCCACTAATATTTTATGCAAAAAAAAAATATTTAATATGTAATTACAGTCATCAGAAAGTCTCTGTTAGTCGATAACATCTTAAACATTACAACAAACTCAGGAATGTCTCTTTAAGTAAAATTATTTTATGTACGTTGTATCTGGGGACGTAACGTAGCCTAGTAGGAAAGCGCCCGCCTGGTGCGCGATCATTCTGGGATCGATCTCCGTCGGTGGGTCTTTTGGAATATTTCCTTTTTCAGCCTGTGTACCACAACTGGTATAACAAAGATCGCGATATGCACTATCGAAAAAGAGTAGCCTATAGAGTGGCGACAGCGGGTTTCCTCTCTAATTATTTTTGTAGTCCGGCCCTTTTTACGAAACGATCTTAGCGGTAAGATCGCTTCATAAAACAGGACTCTGAACCGTATGTCTGGAGGAAGGAAATGTTTTATGTAACGACGCACTCAACACATTTTATTTACGGTTATATGGCGTCGGGCATATGGTTATGGACCACACAGATATTGAGAGAGAGAGAGGAAACCCGCTGTCGCCACTTCATGGGCTACTCTTTTCGATTAGCAGTATTACCATCCCACAAACAGGATAACACATACCACAGCCTTTGATATATCAGCCGTGGGCCCACCGACGGGGATCGATCCCAGATCGACGGCGCATCAAGCAAGCGCTGTACCACTGAGCTACGTCCCGCCCCACCCCACTCACCCCCCACCCCCACCCACCCCCCATATGTCTGATGCCATAATAATTAAAATGTGTTGAGTGCGCGTCGTTAAATAAAACATTCCTTCCTTCCTATACATTGTATTTTGCAGATAATGTGTAAAATTCGTCGCCATCTTGCTGCACTTTTTCTTCATGGCGTCGTTCACGTGGATGATGGTGGAGGGACTGTGTCTGTACCTGAGCTGCACACGCGGCATGTACAACTACGGCGACATGCGCGTCAAGTACATGTTCATTGGCTGGGGCGTACCAATCGTTATCGTTCTTATATCGTTTGGCGTCGAGTTTCCTAACTATGGAGATGGCACTGGTCAAAGGTGACATCTGTAATTTCAGTGTTTTTTTTTTTTTAAAAGGGATTTCCTGGAAACTGTTACGTGGGATCAAATTACGTTATTGTCATGTTTTTGTTAATATTATTAAAACAATTTCGCCAAATGTTTGGATGTTTTTGTTTTTTTTAATGATTTGGTTTTTTGGTGATTTAAAAAAAAAAGTTTGTTGTTTTTTTTATATATATATATATATATATATATATATATATATATATATATATATATATATATATTTATGGGCTTTAATATTGAAATTGTTTCCCATTATATTGATCATAATGTTTATACTTTCAACAATGGTTATATAGTAATCAGAAAATAAGAACAAAGCTTTATTTTGAAATTTTACTTTGTTTTAACAGAAAACAATTCTGGGTAATGTTTTTTGTAAATATATATATAACAGGCGCGTGAGCAGGATTTTTAGCAGGATGTGGTCTGGGCTGTGACGACCAAACTTTATGGGGGGGGGGGGGGGGTTGAGTCATACTTCCCATAAAAGTATTGAGATTTGTTTTTATTTGTTTGAGCAGGAAGAGGTTTCGACCGCCGAAACCCTCCCCCTGCACACGCGCCTGTAAAAAAAATTCCTTTTTTTTAATAGTGTTATGTCCTGATTCTTGTTTTACTGACAGTCAATCCCCACCCCATCCCCACCTCACCCCCCACCTCACTTGTTTTAAGCTGGAATATCTGAAATATGAAAACGATTTTTCTTTCTCCCCAGCTGCTGGCTGTCTCTGAAAAATGGTCTCATTTGGGCTTTTATGGGTCCAATGCTGCTGGTGGTGATGGTATGTACAAATACTTCTCAGCCGTAAGAACTGATATTTCAAGTCTGTCATACAACAGTGCTGAAAGGCAACGAAAATGTATTATACTGAACAAAATGGACGCAAACACTGTTGAATCCCGTTGGCTCGAACCCCGTCGGTGCGCGAGAAAGTGTTCGACCCATCAGGTAGTTCGACCTAACCATCCGGTCAACATCGTCTAAGTGTAACTCGGGACTTCGTTTTCGGTTCGAGCGTTGCGGTGTATTCGACTCTTCAGAGTTCGACTCAATAAACAGACAGCCAAAATGAGCCTAAAATGTTCATAAACTTGTTATTAATAATTTTAATAGACACACAAAAAAAGAATGCGATTCAAACAGAATATTTTAAAATAAATTAAAAAAATTAAATCTAAATTAATATACATTAGCAGCAAGGGATCTTTTATATAAACTTTCTCATTGATAAGACAGCTATAAAAGAGCCCTTACTGCTAGTCGTAGTTTAATATGTGCAGGAGTGTCGTTAAACACATAACTTTCTTTTCTGTTTCAGTTCAACTTGATCATCTTGGCTCTGGTAATCAAAGTTTTCCTCACCCTGAGAGCAAACTCACAAAAGACTGAGGCAGCACGTTTACGGTATATTTTTCCTCACAATGTTTTTTAGATTTTCAAGAATAAAATTAACATCATTTGAAATAAATTTCAAGTAAGCACGTGGCGTTTAATTGATAAATGTTATAAATTTCGGTTATATAAATATCAGTTGGTCACGGCCTTCTCAGGGGCAGATCAAAAGCAGGGGACCAGGGGGACATTTCTCTCTAAAAACATTTTAAAGTACCCTCTCTTTTTTTCTCTTTTTTCAGGAAGTTGGTCCACATGCCCTTTTGCCCTTGGTCCTCTCTCTAAAATTTTCTTGTCACTAACATATCTTAACCCACATATGGGGTGGTGGTGGGTTTCTTCTCTATCACTTTTAAACCTAATGTCTCAATGACAACACACCTGACACATAACTGCAGCTAAAGGGGCGAGACGTAGCCCAGTGGTAAAGCGCTCGCTTGATGCGCGGTTGATCTGGGATCGATCCCCGTCGGTGGGCCCATTGGGCTATTTCTCATTCCAGCCAGTGCACCACGACTGGTATATCAAAGGCCGTGGTATGTGCTATCCTGTCTGTGGGATGGTGCATATGAAAGATCCCTTGCTGCTAATCGAAAAGAGTAGCCCATGAAGTGGCGACAGCAGGTTTCCTCTCTCAATATCTGTGTGGTTCTTTACCATATGTTCGACGCCATATAACTGTAAATAAAATGTGTTGAGTGCGTCTCTAAATAAAACATTTCCTTCCTTCCTTCAATTACATCTATTTAAATCATGTACTGAGGTGCTGTAAAACAAACATTCCTTTCTTTTTCTTTTTTCTATTCTGCAGAGCGAGTCTGCGCGCCACGGGCATGCTCCTTCCGCTCCTTGGAACCACGTGGCTCCTGAGTATCCTGGTCCCGTTCAGCAGTGTGTTCCATTACTTCTTCGTGATCGGAAACTCGCTCCAGGTGAGGGATTGTCATATTTTCATTTCAACTTATTTTCGTGCTTATATCCAATTAAGGTTCAGGCACGCTGTCCTGGGTACACACACCTCAGCTATCTGGGTTGTCTGTCCATGACAGTGGGTTAGTTGGCATATTTTCATTTTAACTTATTTTTCGTGCTTATATCCAATTAAGGTTCAAGAACGCTTCCCTGGGCACACACCTCAGCTATCTGGGCAGTCTTTTCAGGACAGTGGGTTAGTTGTTAGTTTATTAGTGGTTAGTGAGAGAGAAGAGGGTGTAGTGGCCTTACAGCTATCTATTAATCCCTTAAGAACTCGCTCTGGGTTGGAGCCGGTACTGGGCTGCGAACCCTGTACCTACCAGCCTGTAGTCCGATGGCTTAACCACTGCGCTACCGAGACCGGTAGGATTGTCATAACAAAGATCCATAACGGCATAACTGTACGAAGGAGGGGGGGGGGGGGGGGGCGTGGGAGGCATGTCAGGAAGGAAATGGTTTATTTAACGACGCACTCAAAACATTTTATTTACGGTTATATGGCGTCGGACATATGGTTAAGGACCACACAGATATTGAGGGAGGAAACCCGCTGTTGCCACTTCATTAGCTACTCTTATCTTTTATATGCACCATCCCAGAGACAGGATAGCACATACCACGGTCTTTGATATACCAGTCGTGGTGCACTGGCTCGACCGAGAAATAGAGCAATAGGCTCACTGACAGGGATCGATCCCAAACCGACCGCGCATCAAGCGAGCGCTTTACCACTGGGCTACGTCTCGCCCCGAGGCATGTCAGGGGCGTGGGAGGTATGTCAGGTTTGGAGCAAATTTTCTCATTCGGGCGATGTTCGGGTAAAAATGAGCTTGTAATATTAGTTGTAATGCATGTAAAAATGTGTATTGATGCAAATAATGATCACCCGTCTTGGACACGTCCACCGATGAATTTCGGAGGATGTACCCAAGGCAGTCGTGCTTGAACCGTCGGTTGATTGAGATACATGTATATGATTAAATGTTGTTATCCAGATTAGGGCATTTACGTTTAATTCTTGCAAAAATCAGCCTGCCCCACCTACCCCCCCCCCCCCCAAATTTTTTTTAACATAAAATTCCCTGTACGTCTGTGTAACACGTATACACATATAAAAGTTGTATAAGCACGGGGCCAGATGTAATATTAAGGGGAGGGATGTAGCTCCGTGGTGGAGAGCTTTCACGAGGAGCGATGGGTCACAGGACACGTCGCCAACAACAGACTCGGGTTTTCTCCCATCACAACTGTCAGGTCTATGGAAAAGTGCGTACAAAAGATCCCATGTTGCGTTTGGAAGGAGTAGTATGTGAAGCAACAGCGTCTCTCTCTCTCTCTCTCTCTCTCTCTCTCTCTCGTTCTGTCTGTCTGTTTCTCTCTCTCTCTCTCTCTCGTTCTGTCTGTCTGTCTGTCTGTCTGTCTCTCTCTCTCTCTCGTTCTGTCTCTCTGTCTCTCTGTCTGTCTCTCTGTCTCTCTGTCTGTCTCTCTGTCTCTCTCTCTCTCTCTCTCTCATTTTTGAGTCCTCATTTAACGTCCTCCACATATTTATGTTTCAGGGAATGATGATTTTCTTTCTCCACTGTCTCTGCAATGAAGAGGTAACTCTAAATATTAGACGTTAATTTTCCACTTTTTTATGAAATAGCAGGGCCATCTATATCCCACTTGGAAACGATCTAATTAAAATTAGCCCCACTATTACATGTGGATCTAACACCAGCCAGTTGTAGCTCATGTCCACCAATCAAAACCTTACTTGCAGAATCATGCCAGTGATTTAAAAATAATTTGAAAACATTCCGAATTATCCTGAGGGTATACGACATGTTTCATGTGAATTACGAATGCCTTAAAACATGTTTTATTTTATAAAATAAATAATTTGTAATGTAAAACTGAAGACTGATTTAGTTTGGGTTTTTTTATAAATAAATAAATAAATAAATAATTTTTAATGTAAAATTGAAGACTGATAACCCATCCCGTACGTATTGGTATGGTTCGCTGTACTGCGGCCACTAAAATAGACTCACCCGATATTTTTAGAATTTGTATGCTCCCAAATAACGTTATAAAAGGCGAAGTGTGATTGGTCAATATTTAAATTATTATTTACAGACTAAATGTAACCTGGACATTGCTAACAACACTGCGTAGTCTCCAATCTGATTAAAATTAGTTCTACTGGTCTAAATAAGGCATTCGTAATTCATATGAAACATATCGTATACCCTCAGGATAATTCGGAATATTTTCAAATTATTTTTAAATCACTGACATGATTCTGCAAGTAAGGTTTTGATTGGTGGACATGAAACTGGCTGCTGTTAGATCCACATGTAATAGTGGAGCTAATTTTAATTAGATTGACTTGGAAACAGAGTCAGACAGCGGGTAGATGGCCCATGAAAACTATAAATAAATGTTCGTTTTAATTTAAGACGACTATTTTGTCTAGATGGACAAGACCCAATATTATGTCATTACTTTCTTCTGGTTTTTTCCCCTGCTACACCCCAGTTATTTGACCATCGTCAACCAATTTAGATGACCGTGTTATGTTCCGTCCAGTTTGTGAATAAGAATTTGTATGAAAAGTGTATTCAAATACTGTAGGTGCATTGCGTAGAACCAGAAAAATTGTGTACTCAACTGAGTACATTGCGTATATGTAATAACGCTTATATCATATACATGCAGAGAATAATACATTCGTGTCCGTTATATACCATTTATCTTACAACGTGTTGTTTTAAAATGTATCTAACAAGCGAAAGCGTGTTTGATTCGTTTTTAAACAACGAGTTGTAAGTTGTTTAAAATAATATTATGTGGGCGATCTTCCATTTAGAGCCACTATTAATATTTGTATTCCACATTGAAATCTTTCTCGTGGTTCTCTTGCCATAATTTGCCAATATCCATTATTATTTTTTGGATCACCATATATTTTGGCGAGTTTTGAGCCCTGTCACGGAATGATAGCTTCAACTGAACGTACGGCTTACTACGTGTCCAATTCTGTTGGTCGCCCACTAGGGATATTCCAATAAAACTTCTCTATTGTTGCTGGGTTTTATGTGTTTTTTCCCCTCTGCTATCAGATTATTATTATTATATAGTAAAACAAAATATATTGTTATCTTGAATTCAGCCGAGTCTTGAGATATGCATTCCCAGTAACACTTGGTAAGTTAAAGAACAGTTAGAATATCAGGGCTGAGTGCAGCCAGACCGAGTAGGAAAAAAAAGAAAGAAATGTTTTATTTAACGACGCACTCAACACATTTTATTGACGGTTATATGGCGTCAGACATATGGTTAAGGACCACACGAGTAGGAAAACGTATGACGATAGACAATGGTTCGACAGACGATTATTCGGTGTTCTCCCATACAATCAAATAGAACAATCAAATAGCGAAACGTTAGGTGGCTGAACTTGGGGCAGTGCACATTGCACACTCTGCATCTCTCTTGGCGACTGTTTACTAACTTCATACCCTCCCCTTTTAAACTTAACTTCGCTCGCCACAGTATAAACCCCCCCCCCCCCCCCCGGTAAAATTGATAAAGTTTATTTGTATATTTGTTTATTTATATATTATTAGGTAAGGAAGTACCTAGCGTCACGTCGTAACTTCACTTCCGGCGATGGAACGTCTGACACTGACGTCAGTGGCTTCTGGAAGCGCCGCTCTCCAGTACGAGTGAGCTCCCCTTTGTGGAAGGAGCTTCCCAAACCGGATATCGAGATATATGCAATTAAGGTTTGCAGTGATGATTATAGTAGAGGCAAGTAAATAGACAAAAAAAATTAATTATAAAAATTAAAAACAATGAAATATTTTGGATCATATTATTAATATGAATATTCATCAGTCTTTTTTGTTGTCTTTTTGTTTTTCTAAAAATCTGTAATCATGTTTTGAAATCTATATCGGTAATGTTTTAAAATCTGTAATAATGTTTTGAAATCTATATGCTTATCATGTTCTGTGATATTGTCTTAATAGTTTAGTGCTATATTGCTGTTTTATGTTCACCACAACTCCATACACTGTTCTGATGGTAGGATCACAGCGATTTTTTTGTTTGGTGGTCTGGTTTTTGTTTGGCTTGTCTTGGCTTTGTTTCTTTTTCTTTCTTTTTTTCTTTGCTTTTTTGGTGGATTTTGTTTTTGTATTGAGTTCATAAGCGTCATTGTGTTTCATCATTATATCTTTTTCTCACATGCTTACTCTGTGTTTTATTGGTATTTGTACATGGCTGTTGTATATATATATATATATATATATATATATATATATATATATATATATATGTGTGTGTGTGTGTGTGTGTGTGTCGATCGCCATCATCCTTTGTTTGCCTCCTAATAGCTGATGTATTTATCGAGATGAGGTTTCATTAAAGGCATACTGTCACAGATTTAAGGACCTTATTTCTCTAAAAAAAATAATTAAAAATTGGAAAACAAATCTAGCTATCGCATCACCATAACTGAACCATGATGGAGTGAAATCCATGTCAACCTGCTTGGCAATATTAATTTTTGAATTATGGACCATTGCCATAATTCAATAATTTTTACAAAATATCATTAGTAAGTGGAGTATGGTGGTTACATAGATGGTTGAATAAAGTACATTTAGTGACAGATCAAATTTGTTTTATTTGTTTAGATAATAATTTGTTAGGCCATTTAATAGGTCAGTGGTCTTTGACAATATCCCTTTAAACATTCATGCATATATTACACATTATTTACATACAAAATAACAGACTAATACATGTTCTTCCTTCTATCAATTTGTCAAAAATATTCAACGTTATAGAATTCTAACGCGGACAGTAGTGGCCGACTTGTATGTTTCAGGGACAGAGTTCTGATGAAGTCGTTATCAAATGGTCGAAGAAATATAGAGGTAAGTTTCGTTTTAAACATGACTGTAATTAATACTTTCAGAGCAGACTGATTGTAGGCCTATTTCTTCTTGGCTTTTGTTGTTTTACTTTGGGTTTTTGTTTTTTGTGCGTGTTTTTAAAATTATTATTTTGTTGTTGGGGTTTGTTTGTGGGGGTTTGTTTTTGTTTGTTTTGTTGGGTTTTTGTTTTTTTGGGATGGTTTTTGTGGATTTACCCACCCCCCCCCCCCCCCCCCCCCCCCCCCCCCCCCCCCCCCCCGCAGATCCTGCTGATACGTTTTATTATTTTGGGTTTAACGGATATATAACATCGTTAGACATGCAACTGCCGTTGCTTGGTATAGTTTAACGTTTGTCAGTTCTCATTGGAAAGAACATTTCAGAACATTATTTAATCAAGTAGGTCAGATAAGAACAACCGTGACAACCTCAATTAAGATAATGTCTAGAGCAACAAAAACAAAATCTCATCCAAAAACCCTACAAAAAACCCCCAAACAAACATACAAATAATAATAATAATAATAATAAAAAAATAAAAAAAAATAATAATGAACCAACAACAAACAAACCCAAGCAAACAAACATACATTAAAAAACAGCACACACACACAAAACCATGCATGAAATTCTTTTTGAATATAGTCCACAGCGAAAAAAGTACTGTAGAGAATTAAACATTTCTATGGCAATCTCTAAAACATTGCCGATTGCCGTGTGCATTTGCAGGGGTTACCCTAGTATTCGCAGGGGTTACCCTAGTATTCGCAGGAATTAAAACCCATTGAAATTACAGACTTTGAAGTTTGATATTTGTATATACATTATGAAACAAAATAATTATATTTAAGTGATCTTGAGACTTATATTATGATTTTGTTTTTCTCTTTCAGAAAGAAGACTGGCATGGATCTAGACAACAAAATGACAGCGGGTTGATTAACCATCAACACTGCTCGATGAAATAGATATTATATCTTACAAACCTGAATTATTCTGGTCATATAAAACATATTAATTTGTGTTTGTCAATTTTTTCCTTCTTAAATAGGACGCTGTAGTTTCAAAACAGGATGCTGTAAGGTGTCAAACTATGATCAAACCATAACGCTTCAAAGTTTTAAAATAGGATACTATAAGGCGTCAAAATATAATGTTGTAAGGCGTCAAAATAGAATGCTGTAAGGCGTCAAAATATAATTCTGTAAGGTTTCAAAATAGGATGTTGTAAGGCGTCAAAATGGAATCAAACCAGAATTCTGTAAGGTTTCAAAATAGGATGTTGTAAGGCGTCAAAATGGGATCAAACCAGAATTCTGTAAGGTTTCAAAATAGGATGTTTGTAAGGCGTCAAAATGGGATCAAACCAGAATTCTGTAAGGTTTCAAAATAGGATGTTGAAAGTTGTCAAAAGAATTATGTTAAAATGTTACAATATGACAACTAATTTTCAATAGTATAGATAACAGGCGATACATACGTAATATACACAGTATATAAAATATTTATTATAAATGTGTTCTACCTGGATATCAGGAGTATAACTATAAACAAGGTTTGAAATTTATTACACACCAGCGTAAGATATTGCTCATGTCGTAACAATCATTCAATAACTAGTGTAATATTGGCGTGACGTGAACGTGACGTAGATCACTTGCTGACCCAATTCGCAGAAAAATAACCTGCAGTAGGTCTCGACATCTGCTTGGTACTGCGTTTCGGTTTGTTTGCAGTTGGTTTGTAATAAATAAAATACTAAATTAGCTTGCCTGTCATACCATTTTTATGAAACTCGTGAACAGTGTTGGTATCTGACTCGCTTTCGCTCGTCAGATACCAAAACTGTTCACTCATTTCATAAAAATGGTATGACAGGCAAGCTCGTTTAGTATTCTATATATCAAACTTAACATTCAACGGTCACTGAAGTAAATCAAATTCCATCGGCGACCTTGTATATAATTAGTTTTTCTAACGAGTTTCTAGAGTAATGGGTTACCTAGATTCGTCTTGTGACGTCCGGGAGTTAGCAATTCCCAACACACGGTTAAAAATACACTGGTCTCTTTAAACGAAACGATTCCAATCCTTTTTCTATGATCTCAGCTGTCATTACGCTTTCTTCTTTGGTAATCAGTGGTTTTGCTTTGCCTGAAATATATTCTTACATGGATAAATAGAGGGTCAATATGAGTTCAAGAGCAAATTTCACAAAACACCGTAGGTTTACGTTTGCGACTAACTGTTAACCCAGACATATATTTACACGTGTTTGGCATCTATTTCAAGCAGAAAATTACATCATTACGGAAGATAGAGCATTTTAAGGACAAAAGAAAATGATTAATGAATATTTCAAGCTGTATTTGTTGTACTGTTAATAGTAATAAGAACTGTTTTACTCGTAGGTTTACGTTTACGTGCAAAATTTGGCTTATTATATTTTGTGTAATTGGGCTCTGACACTTAATATTTACACTCTTACTTGGTTAAAAGTGCATTATCATATACTCTTCAAAAGAAGAAACGCAAAACCACATTGTAGTAACATTTGGAGAATTGATTTAATTATTGAATGGTGAGTCCGATAATTACCAAATGTTGCAGGATTGTTCACAATTCACTCTAGTCCATTGTAAGTGATAGGACACACCACCAAGGTCAAGGTCATCTGGAGTCAATACCGGGTGTGGCCTCCGCGTGTGTTGACAACTGCCTGGCACCGCCTGCCCATTGAAGCAACCAGAGTACGGATGACGTCCCGGGGGATGGTGGCCCACTCGGCCTGCAAGGCTGCTGCCAGCTCGGGCAGGGTCTGGGGCTGTGGTTGTCGCTGTCGGAGGCGTCGGTCCAACTCGTCCCATAGATGCTCAATTGGGTTCAAATCCGGTGATATCGATGGCCAAGGAAGGACATTAATGTTGTTGTTCTGTAGGAAAGCCGTTGTGAGATGTGCTGTGTGAGGCCTGGCGTTGTCATGTTGGAACACTGCGTTGGCGTTGGCCATAACTGGAACGATGTGTGGCCGGAGGATCTGGTCAATGTAGCCCTGTGCATTCAGGTTGCCCTGCACGTGGACCAGGTCAGTTCTGCCAGTGTGTGAGATGGCTGCCCACGCCATGACACTACCCCCGCCGAATCTGTCCACTTCCTGCACGCAGTTTGCCGCATAACGTTCACCACGACGCCTATACACGCGACATCTTCCATCATGACGTCGGAGCAGAAATCGGGACTCGTCACTGAACCACACCTGTCTCCATCGCAGTTGAGGCCATTGTCGATGAATCTGGCACCACTGCAGTCGGAGTCGACGGTGTTGTGGTGTTAAGATGACACCTCGAACTGGACGTCTGGCACGAATTCCTACCTCACGTAGGCGGTTCCGTACGGTCTGGTCGGATATCCTGCGCAAACCTGGTATTGCTGCGGCTGTGGAGGTGGCAGTAGTCAATCGTTCCCGAAGGTGGCGTACCCGGATGTAGCGGTCCTGCCCGGGGGGTAGTGACCCGTGGTCGACCGGATCTAGGGAGGTCACGTGTTGATCCATGTTGCTGGTAACGGTCCCACAGTCTGGAGATGGTGCTTGGGGACACATGGAATGCCCTGGCAACGGCCGTTCTGGATTCGCCTGCGTCTAGTCGGCCGATGGCATTGTTTCTCTGCGGTTCACTGAGACGTGGCATGTCCTGGATTGTCAACTGTCGGCCAGATTCAGAGGCCAGGCAAGCGAACACCCTGCACTTTTATACTGTTGGTGTTCATGTTGCACGTGCAGACAACGCACGTGCAGTGGTGACATGGTTTGCACGTGGCTGCGTTTTTGCGAATATTCACATTTTGGAACTTTATTGTACAGTAGCTGCGTTTTATCGAATGTAACCGTGGGAATGTGTTTGGGACATGCAATGACCTTATATTCACAAAGCATGAACCGGTAGGAAACATAAAATCGGAGTTATAACCCATTTGTACCCTTTTGCGTTTCTTTTTTTGAAGAGTATACTTGCAAGTTTCATATCTGTTTTACTTTTACATTTATTTGTGCCCACTAACTACACATTGATCGATTCCACACAAAATGTTTCAATATCTAATTTGATAATATAAAAAGCAATTGGGTCTCCATTAATATCTGATAGTTACAGAGAAAACATCTCAACACTGTTTAACAATGACCTACGTTCAACAGTTCGGTGATCTATCATCATAACAATGGCCTACGTTCAACAGTTCGGTGACCTATCATCATAACAATGTCCTACGTTCAACAGTTCGGTGACATATCATCTTAACAATGTCCTACGTTCAACAGTTCGGTGACCTATCATCATAACAATGTCCTACGTTCAACAGTTCGGTGACCTATCATCATAACAATGTCCTACGTTCAACAGTTCGGTGATCTATCATCATAACAATGTCCTACTTTCAACAGTTCAGTGTCCTACCATCAACACAGTTTAACAATCACCGACATTTAACTTTTCGATGGCCTACCATCAAAACAGTTTAACAATGACCTACGTTCAGCAGTTCAGTGACATATTATCAACACAGTTTAACAATGACCTACATTCAACTTTTTGGTGACCCCCATCAACACGCTTTAACACCGATCTACATTCAACAGTGCAATGACCTACCATCAATACAGTTAAATAATGACCTACATTCAACAATTCAGTGACCTACCATCAACACAGTTAAGCAGTCAGCTATCCTTAACGCAGCAAAGCAATGACCTACCGTCAACGCAGTCGATGAAATGGTCTATTTCATTGATGTACGACTCTCAGAATCTCTGATTAAATGATCCCAATGACCTACCGTCAACGCAGTCGACCAAATGGTCTATCTCATTGATGTACGACTCTCAGAATCTCTGATTAAATGATCCCAATGACCTACCGTCAACGCAGTCGACGAAATGGTCTATCTCATTGATGTACGACTCTCGGAATCTCTGATTAAATGATCCCAATGACCTACCGTCAACGCAGTCGACGAAATGGTCTATCTCATTGATGTACGACTCTCGGAATCTCCGATTAAATGATCCCAATGACCTACCGTCAACGCAGTCGACGAAATGGTCTATCTCATTGATGTACGACTCTCGGAATCTCTGATTAAATGATCCCAATGACCTACTGTCAACGCAGTCGACGAAATGGTCTATCTCATTGATGTACGACTCTCGGAATCTCTGATTAAATGATCCCAATGACCTACCGTCAACGCAGTCGACGAAATGGTCTATCTCATTGACGAACGACTCTCGGAATCTCTGATCAAATGATCCCAATGACCTACCGTCAACGCAGTCGATGAAATGGTCTATCTCATTGACGAACGACTCTCGGAATCTCTGATCAAATGATCCCAATGACCTACCGTCAACGCAGTCGATGAAATGGTCTATCTCATTGATGTACGACTCTCGGAATCTCTGATCAAATGATCCCAATGACCTACCGTCAACGCAGTCGATGAAATGGTCTATCTCATTAATGTACGACTCTCGGAATCTTTGAGTAAATGATTCATTCAGCCTCGTCATTCTAGCCCCGCGTCCCATGTCTATCACTTCTGACGAAACCTTTGGATTTTCCACTGTCGCCAGTCCGTCTGAGCCAAATACCTTGCAAAGAAACATTATATGTAGCACTATAGGAAATAAAAATCCCATAGTCGACAAAGTTAATGTATGTGGCTAAAAATCCTATTTATCCATGTTAAATCATTTGAAATTAAATATCAACACTAATATATGGCGATCCCAACTTAACACAACAAAGCAAACGTTTTGACTGATAAAACCGTTCACCTTCTCCTTTATTTTTCTTGTTTCTCTGTTCTAACCTATACACAAATATTTATATTTTGACAGGTTAAATATACAATAGTTTTACATTCTTCAACACTAAATGCATATCTTGTACTTTCTAAAATGTCCATGTTGACCAGTTAATATTTCAATTTCAAATGTAGGGAAAGGTCTTTATATAGGCTATGCCTGTTGACCAATCCCATCTGTTAATATAAACAGAAATAAATATTGTTTAAACCAAAATACTAGATGCGATGTATCAACCAAATTATGATCCATAATATGAATATTACAACTCCTCTCTCAAACTATTAACTGAAGAAAGTGGAACCTTTGATGGCTCATTTTCGATATAGCGGGAAGTGTTTTTTATGTGTGGTTTTTTTTACAATACTCCTAATTTTGCATAAAATTATAGTATTTAGTTTTACCGGTACCCCATATATGTTTCAAGGCCAATGATATCGACACAGTGATTCTGAATTAAATAAAATTACATACAATTATTGCTCAAATAAAACACTTTCTTTTTTACAACAAACACTGTCATTTTTTATTTCATTTCAACTTATTTTCGTGCTTATATCCAATTAAGGTTCAAGCACGCTGTCCTGGGCACACACCTCAGCTATCTGGGCTGTCTGTCCAGGACAGTGGGTTAGTTGTTAGTTGGTTAGTCGTTAGTGAGAGAGAAGAGGGTGTAGTGGCCTTACACCTACCCATTGAGCCCTTAAGAACTCGCTCTGGGTTGGAGCCGGTACCGGGCTGCGAACCCTGTACCTACCAGCCTGTAGTCCGATGGCTTAACCACTGCGCCACCGAGGCCGGTACAAACACTGTCACATTTATCAACAATGACACGACTGGTAGTATTAACCGCTCTATTAAACGTTAGGTCTACTTCGAACTTTGATCTAGCCGCGTGTTATTTGATATAGTGCTACCTAAATAACGTGTATGCAAAACATACAAGTATATTTAAGGTATCTTTTGTATACTTATCAAAACATGTATAGGCAAATTCAATACCAACCAGTGCCCCACGACTAGTATATCAAATGCCATGATGAGGTCAGGTCATATAGGACTTAACGTGCACATTCAGAGCAAGCCTGTCATGGGCCCATGCCGGCTCCTCCGTCCAGGACAGGAAAGGGTTTGGGGTGAGTGGGATGAGGGACAGCCCGCGCTGCCAGGTGCACCAACAGCCGGACCAGGTAGCTGGCGGGGTCATTTGTGGTGCTTTTAATTTTTTTGAGTAAAAAATATAAAGATTTCGCAGTTTACAAATGTCCGCCAGTGTTTATCGTTTTATACGTACCTCTAGTCTCATGTCGTACCCGTATGCGGCATACCGGCTGGCGTCAAGAGTTGCCAGGATGCCGCATTTATACTTGACGACAGCCACCATCGTGTCGGCCTCTCCAAACTCGGCCATCTTGGTGTCGTGAGTGTGGGTTACCACGTACACACTCTCTGGTCTCTGTGCCCTTGTGATCCACACCATCAAGTCAATGTCGTGTACCGCCAGGTCTGTTAGAATGCCGCATCCCGTGCTGGCTGGAAGAGAAAACAATTTCAGTACATTAAAAAGCACTGCCAGTAATGTCCAAAATACAATGAAGCTGTGTCTGAGTCTGGTGAATCTGTCGCTGTCAAAATACAGAGGACGTTCTATGTCGTCTGCTGCCAGATCTGTTTTTCGCGCCGACTCGAATCATGTCTTGTTCGATTCAGCGCGTTTCTGGTCCATGATACTCGCCAAGCCCAGGCCTAGCTTCGGCGGGTTTGGGGCCAAAGACGAAAAGGAAATGAATATCTGTTTAACAACACCTCAGCACGTTTTAAACTACAGCTACTTGGTATTTAATATAATATGGTTATTTCGACATTGAGGAGAGAGAGAGGAAGACAGAGGGAGGAGAAGAAAAACGGAGAGAAAGAGACGGAGAGAGAAAGACAGAGAGGAAGACAGTGACTTTAGGAGTCCCATTAACGTTATGAGAGAGAGAGAGAGAGAGAGAGAGAGAGAGAGAGAGAGAGAGAGAGAGAGGAAGACAGTGACTAGGAGTCCCATTGACGTTAAGAGAAAAAGACAGAGAGGAAGACGGTGACTTCAGGAGTCCCATTAACGTTATGAGAGAAACACAGAGAGAGAGAGAGAGAGAGAGAGAGAGAGAGAGAGAGAGAGAGAGAGAGAGAGAGAGAGAGAGAGACTGACTGACTGACTGACAGAAAGGAAGACGGTGACTTCAGGAGTTCCATTAACGTTATGAACTGATGAAACGGGTACTTACATGTACCTACAGCACCCAGAAAATCGTATGATGGTTTAGGAGAGTCTCTGGATCTAAAGTTCAGCATCTGAATATCTCCAATCGACTTGCTATGAGCTGCTGATACAACCTTTTGGAAAGCAGGGTCAAACCGTCTGAGGAAAGAAAAAGACTGATTACTTAAGCATACTCTAATACACTGTTAAACCAACAACAACAACAAAAATGTAATAAAGTTCAAGTTTTTTTTTTTCAATGACACCACTGGAGCACAATGATTAATTAATAATCGGCTATTGGATGTCAAACATTTGATAATTCTGACTCGTAGTCATCAGAGGAAACCCGCTAAAAAAAATTCTAATGCAGCAAGGGATCTTATATATGCACTTTTCCACAAACAGGAAAGCACATACCACGGCCTTTGTCCAGTTAAGCAAAGGTTGCTTGTGACACTCTAGCACATTGTTTAAGCAAAAAGGAAATACACATTTAATGACAACCCTGGACAGACGTTTTCTTCAGCAATACTCTGAGGACATTGTTTAATCAAAGGAGATTACCAAAGTCATGGCATATACTTTCCTATCTATTGGAAAGAGAATATTATATTAAAAAATATCTCGCTCCTTTATCGAAAGGAAAAGCCTATGCGGCGGCAGTGGGTTTTCTCGTTCTCTCCATCAACCAAATGTCGAAATAACAATATTATGTTAGATATCAAACAGCAAGTAGTTTAAAATGTGCTGAGGTGTCGCTATATGTGCGCGTGAAAAAACTGCGCAGAGATGGACTGCAGAGGGGGTAAAATTTAGGGGGATCGGGTAATGCTCCTCATAAAAATACAGTAAAAATAATTTTCTTGGAGCGGAGCGGAGTGGGGGTGGGGGGCATTCAACAACATAAACCATAAAGCCCCCTCCACCAACACCCCCCCACCCCCACCCCGCACACCAACATAACTAACATCCCCTTCTTTCCCTGTTGTTTACCTTTGGAATGCCGTAAGGAGAGGTTTTCCGAACTTTTCCGAATGTTCGTAGCAACTTCGTATTTCCTTCATATTCTCTCCGGTAGGTTTTTCAACAAACACTGATTTGCCTGAAATTAGTAAAATAGAATAACAATCTAATATAGAGTGATAGACAGGCCACCACAGCACACTGTTTAACGCTGCCGTGTTGCCACGACATACTAAAAGATAATTTACTAATGCAAAATACAAACACAACTACAGTTTTAATAAATTCAAAATCTCAATTATTATAACGTCATTTACTATTTATGCAAAATTCAAACACACATCCAGTTTTAATAAACTCACAATCTCGCGACAACATAATGTCATAATTTACTAATTATATAAAATACAAACCTTCAGTTTTAATAAAATATTTTCATCTATTACAGGGGTTTTTTTTACTGTTAAAAGATAAAGAGATATACAGCTCACGCACGCATGCACGCGCACACACACACAGAGTTACACACATGCACGCTCTTGTCCTGTAAACATGCCTGCGCGCACCCACACATAAACCCGTACACGCACAAAAAACTACCTTTGCTTAAGCTTTCACACACGATGCTATAATGTGAATCGGTCGGTGTAAACACAAACACGGCATCCAAACTGAAAGTAGAACATAAAAAGGGATTGTTTGTTTATACATTTTAATCTACGAGTATTTAAGTGGAAGTTAATGGAAAAGAATATCTGTTTAACAACACCTCGGCACGACGGCACATTTCAAACCACAACTATCTAGAGAGAGAGAGAGAGAGAGACAGACAGACAGACAGACAGACAGACAGAGACAGAGAGACAGAGATATGACAGTAAGAGAGAAAGAGAGAGTAAGTGATTGAGGTGAGGGCGAAAACCTTTGTCGCCAAATTATATTCTCCTATTGAAAAAGCAGTAAGTAATCTTTTATATGTACTTTTCCATAGATATGATAGTGCTTACCACGCAGTTTGATATGAGTTGTGGGGCACTGGTTGGTATGCGAGAGAGAAGAGAGAGAGAGAGAGAGAGAGAGAGAGAGAGAGAGAGAGAGAGAGAGAGAGAGAGAGAAAGGAGGGAGTGAGAGGGCAAGGGGAGTGAGAGCTGGAGGGAGATGATGTGGGAGGGTTGAGGCATACATACATACAGATACATAGGCCAAGACAAAATAATATATTAGCTTCTACCACATAGGTTACTCCTGCTGAAAAGCAGCAAGGGATCTTTTATTCAGGACAATACACACCAACCGTTGAAGTATCCTTCGTGGAACACTGGTTGGGATGGCGATCAATACTACGACCCATCGTTTTTTTTAACCGAACGCTTTAATACACTGAACTACATCTGAGACATGGTCAGGTGGATGCTAGACTGGTTTTTGTGTCTGAACCCGACATGAATGAGATACGACAGAAGACGATAGTACCAGTTAAAATGTTCGCGAGCGCTCGCCCTCCTGAACACGCCTATAGCCATATAGCGACTCACTCTTTGCTGGACAGAAGGTCTGGAAGAACACGTGACGTCAAGAATAGCTTGTCGTCAAGATCAAAGAGATCCTTCACGATCTGGACTCGTTCTGGGTTGTCCTCTGTGATCCATTTCAAATTAAGTCTGCGGTGATTGATTATATTCCCGAGATGCACCGTCGTTGCTATGCGACCAGCCCCCATGACACCCACATTAAGACGTCTGCCATTCTGGACGGCAGTGGGACTGCATCTCCAGCCAGTACTGTGGACAAATCTTATTCCAAGTCCTGTTACACCTGATTCACCAGCAACCTATGAGATTACAAGTACCGAATGTACAAAAAACATTTGTTTTACGCGTGTGTAACTGCACACATGTACAATACTTAAACACATGCGTTTAAGAAAAACAGACTTCATAAATTCGGCCAGAATTGTTTGACGTTAAATCTGTCCAAATTATCCCTGATTCAGCAACAGGATATTGAGAAAATAATTATTTTACTACAAATAAATAAATAAATAAATATTCAAAAATCGAAATAATTGAAAGTTCGAAGACTTGGCATATTGTTTGACATGTGGGGATACGCTTCCTGCAGGAGGTGCTAGGCGCGGCCTGCTGACAGTTATGTTGCCATGGCTATGACGTCACAATGAAAATAATAATTATCACAACAATGACCGTCAAACGAGATACGCCGCAAAAGGTATGTTTCGGCATTAATCATGTTGTTTACATAACTGAGGTATGATATGGATTTTTTTATTCTACTAACACAGACTAAAAGTCGGCTGACGCAGTTAGCATGCGTCATGTTTACTTCGACTTGTGCCATCCTGAGTTTTTCTTGTTTGTCATCATTGTTCTCGTAATTATTGTTTCATTATGATGTCATAATCACGGCAACCTGGTATACCAATAAGATTTTTGGGAGTTTCTTTTGGTGTTCGTGTTGTTTTTGTTACTGTTGTTGTTATATAATGGGTTTTTTGTGGTTGTTTAGTTGTTTTTTGTTGTGGAGTTGTTGTTGTTGTGTTGTTGTGGGGTTGTTTTTGGGTTTTTTTTTTTTTTTGGGGGGGGGGTTTATTTGTTTGTTGTTGTTGTTTTTTGGGGGGCGCGGTGTTTATTGTTATGGTTTGTTTCGGGTTGTGTGGTTTTTTTTGGGTGTGTGAGGTGGGAGGTAAGTGGGTATTTGGCTTCTGTTCTGCTCGCAATTATGGCTGCATTGTGACGTCATAGCCAGGGCAACCTGGCATATCAATAGGTTTTTCGTGAGTTTCAAACTCAGAGTTTGTTGTTGTTGCTGCTGCTGTTGTCGTTGTAGAAGTCTCAATACATTACACAGTTGTGACTGACGTATTCGGTTCTAACAACTGAGCATCTTTAAAACAATTTATATTTATCAACGGTATGTATCCAGCCTGGATTCCACACATATGTTGTCCTTTGACTTTTGCGGACATAGGTATAGGGCGAAAACAGGAGGCCGGTGTAAATCGATTCCGACATCACTCGTAAGGACAGATACTACATAACTAGATCGGGTTTTTTTTTTTTAAATCCTGACGTAAAATTAATGTTTTAAATTTTAGAGTGAGAATAAATTACTATACGAAATATGACGCTGTATTTGAGCTATTTATCACAGATAGCAATAGCAGCTGGCATATATGTAGCAGGGCTCGAACTTAACGATGGCACGGACGGCACTTGCCGTCGTTGAGATATAAATTGCCGTTGGTAGAGAGCATCACCGACGGCACTTTTGTGCCATCAGTAAAGCTCGTCGACAATGGCAAAGTGTATACACCTGGTGTACATTTATCTACCAATATTTAACATTTGCACATTTGAAAAATTGCCGTCTGAGACAAATTCTTAAGTTCGAGCCCTGATGTAGTGAGATCTGAATGTGTTTTCTTCTTGACGCTTGCTTTTAAATTTGGCTAATAAATATCAAACATAACACATAGCCTTCAGAGGAAAGCCCAAACATTTTCACATTAGCAAGAAAGGATTTTTTTATATGCACTTTCCCACGGACAGGATAGTACATACCACGGGCCGGTGGCTGGGCATTGGTTATCCCGAATACTCTGACGGTAAGATGGCTAGACGGACATTTGGACGGTGTAATAGGGCGGCTACCAACCGTCCAAATGTCCGTCTAGCTCTCTTACCGTCAGGGTACTCGGGCTAGGCATTGGTTGGAACGGGGAATAAAATTCAAATGAATCCGTCAATGAGGTTTGATCCTACAACACTGGCATAACAAAACGAGTGCACTACCCACTGAGCTAGATCCGACCCCATAGCAATGTTTGGTATTCCAGATAAAATCTGTTTTCATTTATAATGATAAACACACCGACAATTACTTAGCATACTACGAGCTTATACTAGTATCTAGCCAGTTTAGACAGGAGTTTTATCATGTCAAGCGTTAATGGCGGTTCTAAGTATGATTGGACACATGATTGGGGGGGGGGGGGGGGGGGGGGGGTGAAAGATAAAAATAAATATAACTATCACCCACGAAATAATATTTTAAAAAACCCAACCCCATATGTTATAGTATGTATAGTGCAAAAGATGTGACAGACCACTGTGCATAAAATATCAATTAAAGGGACATTCCTGAGTTTAATGCATTGTAAGATGTTTCCGACTAATAAAATATTTCTACGATTAAACTTACATATTAAATATATTAAGTTGTTTAGAATATCAGTGTCTGTATATTCAATGTGTTTCTGGTCGTCTTAATATTTGTAAGAAGCCCAAACTTCAAATAATTTCGTACGTACAAAATAAAACATATTTTAGAAAATAAAATGAAATTTAACCTAGTAAAAATATTAGAACGATTAGAAACACGTTTAATATACAGTCACTAATATATTATACAGAAATATATATTTGATATGTAATTACAATCGTTAAAAAAGTCTCTTAAAAATTGCAGCAAACTCAGGAGTGTCCCTTTAAGGTGAATCATGCACCCTCCCTGCGATCAATTTCAGGACCGCCCTTACTTGGTATGCGTTGCATAATACTAGCACTTGATTAGTAACCTCACCTGATGTTATTTGGTGCAATACCACACTGCGTTTTGAAAACGAATTAAACTTTACACCCCATCTCCCACCTTCGTTCCTGGGGGCCATGGCCTGTCGCACATTTTAAATGTGGTACAGATCAGTCCGGTAAGTACCTGTGGGTGGGGAATGAGTGTGGGTGCCACACTTGAAGTTCAAAACGTTTACCTTTTCGGTCGCGTCAGCTTCAGGGATGGTGGGAAATGCCCCCACACCCCTCAGATCACCCATCTCCGCTTTAGAATTCCATACAAAATTAAATAAACTAAAACCTACCTGCTCTAGATTTAGAAGCAGTTTTCTATAAAGTATCTTCGTGGCTTGAGTTAATATTGTCGCCATATCTAACGTGATTATAGAACTGTGCCGATGTTTACATTCAGTGTGTGCAGTTCATATCGCCCTAATTCGCATATATATCGGTCACCAAAAAGAAGTATTCGAGTTCGATGACTCACATCGTTTTAGATTACTGTCCTGTCAAATCTGTGTGCCTACGTGTGTGTGCGTGCGTGCTATCTTTTATAGACAGTACTAAAACTAACTAAAATGTATTGTTCTATATCTCTATATCTCTCTCTATATCTCTCTCTATATCTCTCTCTCTCTCTCTCTATATATATATATATATATATATATATAATCTCTCTCTCTATCTCTCTCTATCTCTCTCTATCTCTCTCTCGAAGGTGTCTTCAAGTTGGTGGTCATTTCTTTGAAAGCACACTCTTATTGATAATGTTAAAACTGGAGATTTAAAAAGGCGCAGTCAACGTTGTACAAGCCCCAACAAATTTGTTGACTATCATGTTTTATTCCTCAATCCAGACCAGACCAGACCAAATCTAGACCCGACCCGACCCGACCCGACCCGACGAAACCCGGACCCAGACTAGACCACGCCAAACACAGACCCAGACCGAACAAGGCGAGGCCAGACCCAGGCCAAACCAAACCAGACCAAACACAGACCCAGACCACACCAAACACAGACCGTGACCTGACCAGACCAAATACAGAACCAGAACCGACCAGATCCGACCCGACCCGACAAAACCCGGACCCAGACTAGATCAGACCAAACACAGACCCAGACAACAACAAACACAGACCTTGACCTGACCAGACCAAGCACAGAACCAGAACCGACCAGACCAAATACAGAACCAGAACCCACCCGTAACAGCCTCGGTAATGTCGTGGTTACGCCATCGGACTACAGGATGGTAGGTACATGGTTCGCAGCCCGGTACCGGCTCCCACCCGTAGCGAATTTTAACGACTCAGTGGGTAGGTGTAAGACCACTACACCCTCTTCTTTCTCACTAACCACAAACAACTAACCCACTCCCCTGGACAGACCGTCCAGATAGCTGAGGTATGTGCCCAGGACAGCGTGCTTGAACCTTAATTGGATATAAGCAAGAAAATAAGTTGAAATGAAATGAAATGCAACACCACACCCGATCAAACCGAGACCCAAACCAGACCCGACTAAACCCAGACCCAGATAGACCTGTGCCCGTGCTTATAATCTCAAAATCTAATGACGTCATACACATACAATTTCACGTTCACGTCTCAGACTCTATTAGAGTATCGTGACCGGCCTCGGTGGCGCAGTGGTTAGCCATCGGACTACAAGCTGGTAGATACAGGGTTCGCAGCCCGGTACCGGTTCCAACCCAGAGCGAGTTCTTAAGGGCTCAATAGGTAGGTGTAAGGCCACTACACCCTCTTCTCTCTCACTAACGACTAACCACCTAACAACTAACCCACTGTCTTGGACAGACAGCCCAGATAGCTGAGGTGTGTGCCCAGGACAGCGTGCTTGAACCTTAATTGGATATAAGCACAAAAATAAGTTGAATGAAAGAGTATCGTGTCTAGACTCGAAAAGCTTTTATAAGCCCAGGCCAGGCCAGATCAGTCGAAACAAAAACCCAGACCTAGACTGATTTCTCTTCCCTCCACTCCCCCACCCCTACGACTGGTATATCAAAAACCGTGGCATTTGCTGTCCATATAATACACGATCCCTTGCTGGCTATATCTCAGAATTATCACATTTTGTTAAACATTCAATAGCTAATGTACTCTTAATTGTGTCGTGAAAAAAACTTCAAAACAAAACAAATTAAATCAAACAAATATATCGAAACAGAATATAAAATATTTATTATAAACATATGCTATATGTATAATATGACTAAGTATAGATAACAGAACGAAATACGAATGCTATGTCCTAATAAGAGAATAGCTAGAAATAAAAGTTTGAAATATGAGTGATTTGTTGTAAAGAAACATTCGGAAAAATAGCATTTAAATGTAAAATGGTAATATTTCAAATTATATCGGCGGCTAGTATAAGAAGCGTGTCTCCCAAGGATTGATACACATACATTGTGTGTATACTCCAAATGGTTAATCTAAAAAAAAATATTTAAATGCATTACACTTTGAAAGTTACATTCTCTGGTTACCATATTATAACATCATGTACAGATGTGAAATACAAGCTCAAATGCACTTTTAAAAAAGTCGTGTGTGTTCGCTATGAACGGATATCGTCAAACGTATACGCTTGATTCGTCGCCTGTGCCGCCATAGCTCGGCAAAGCACAAACGACAGCCTGTTGTCAGTTTCATTTAACACGTGCGTTTGTCGATTTCAAATTGTAGGGTTCGTCTCAAAAAATTAAGAGAAATCTTGCGCTGTACGAAGAACGTTCGGTTGAGGATACGGTACTAGAGTATTTAGTTAAAACCGGGTTGATCTTGACAACGTATTATCGACAGTCGTACCTTCCTATTTCAGAATTGATATTTTATAAAGTGTTAATAGAACTTTCAAAGTTTAGTTTGTATACTAGTAACACATTAATCATGTATATATTTTTAAAATAAAATATACTAAAGTAGACAATGAACGTTTTCACTTCTTAATTTTACGTGTTAAAATCGACAAATTCAAATAAATATTATTTCGTTTGGAAAGGGTAAAGTTAGGGTTGTTTAACGACATCAAAGATAAAGCATATTGATTTAATAATCATCCGACCCCATACAACCGTAAATAAAATGTGTCGAGTGCGTCGTTAAATAAAACATATCCTATCCTTCCTTCCATCTGCTGTTGGATGTCTAACATTTGGTAATTTTGACATATAATCTTAGAGAGGAATCGGGTGCATGTGCAGGGGGAGGGTATTGGAGGTCGAAACCCTTACTTGCCCAAGCTTAAAAAAAAATGAAATGTATTTTTGGGGGGAGCATGGCCCCATATAAACTTCGCTCAACACAGTCTATAACTCCAACCCCGCTGAACTCCCTGCACACGCGCCTTGGAAACCCGCTACATTTTTTTTTAGCAAGGGATCGTTTATATGTACCATCCCACAGACAGGATATCACATACCATGGTCTTTTATATACCCGCCGATGGGGATCGATCCTAGACTGACCGCGCATTTCCAAAAAACACCTTTTTAGGTCTAAGTAATGAATAAAAATAGAATATAGTCTTGAAAAATATTACGTAAATCGAACACAGTACGTAATTAGTAACACCCCCTTACATGTAACGCGTATGCCAACAGCTGGCCACTGTCAAAATTTCAAGGCAAATCCCTCACCCACCGACCCCTGGAAAGGCGTTGTACCATACCTCTATGGATATAAATATGTTTTGGAGATATGAGACGACCCCTCGGATCAAGACAGTTAAATCTGTTAAAAAATCACGTGAGAAGCTCAGCGCCTGCGCAAATAACGTAAAGTCCCAGTTCTACTGGCGTCCCGCTAAATGAAGAATAAACAAAGCTGGCCAATGCGTTTGTAGTTGACCTAGATAATGTAGATAAGCGAGCATTGCGAAACTATGGCGATGTGGTGGACCTTTTATGTACCAAACAGAACTGAATCATCTATTCTATATGCTTAAATAATACAAATATTCCTGGGACTGCAGCTTTGAGTGTTTTTGTTTGTTGGTTTGTTCCTTTCTTTCTTTCAAATACAAAACGTAAACAAATATACCTTAGTGTGGGGTTTTTTTGGGACAGATATGCTCAAAATCGCCAAATCTAATTAGTGTTTAACAAAAATCAAAACAAACAAGAAACAAAAACAAAAACAAAAATACTGACGAAAACAGCAAAAACCCACAGCTCGAAACACTGATACATACAAGACCAGTATTATTATCTAACAATGTTTTTTCTGGGGTTGATACGTAAAATCTCATTACCCCCCCACTAGAATGACACACACACACACACACACACACACACACACACACACACACACACACACACACACACACACACACACACACACACACACACACACACACACACACACACACACAAATAAATAAAGAAAATAAAGAAAAAAATACAAGAGACATTGGGACATTTTCTCAAAACGGTTCGACAGAAATCAGTTCATAAAACAAAAACACATTTTTTTTCGAATTATTCTGTCAAGATTTTTTAAAATGAAGACAATCACTCTTTAAAATATCTTGCATTTGTCTTTAAAATACTGTAGTTATAAGAAATAAATTTGCGTGCCTATATTATTCTGAGTGTTTTTAAAAAACCATTGGCTACTAAAATAAAGGCTGGTGCATGATGCATTTACATATAATGCTGAAGCTAGTCAAAACATGGATGAAAATATTAGTCTGAGATTCAAACGCTGATAGGTTGATTTCTAACGCCTGATTGGTTGTAATCTCAGTCTAAGACACGAACGCTAATTGGTTGATTCATTTTACAGTCTTCCCTAGTTGAGTTTAGGTGGTTAAAAATAGACTGGTCTCTTTAGACGAAACGATTCCAATCCTTTTTCAATAATCTCGGCGGTCATTACGCTTTCTTCCTTGGTAATCAGTGGTTTTGCTTTGCCTGAGAGAAAAAAACAACGTTACAGCATGGATTAACATAGAGGCAATGAGATAAGCGTTTAAATGATACTCTTATAATTATAATGTATCATTAGGTCTCACTACACAGATCACTTCCGGGTGACAGTTCATTGATGACGGTCCACTATAGTTCCTAATTGTGACACATGTTATGGTTCACATATTCACTTCTAGGAAATGGTGAAGAATTAAAACAATATGTATGTTTAATGGTAAGCCTTCTGGCTGTATTTTAACCACATTATTTTCTAATATTGTGCATCGACCTTTTGGGACATGGGTGTACAGCGCAAAAGACAGCCGGAGTGAATTGGTTAATGAACCACCTGTTCGGACCGGTACTACAGCCAGATGCGGTCATAAAGCAAAAAACTGAGACGGAAATGTTCTCAATTTTGGAGTGAAAATAAATGCTTATATAATGTATGTTCGCAGTGGTGTATGTTGTTAGTGCCAATGAGAACCCGTTCTATTGGCAATCTTCGTTTGAAGATGGGCAATTTAACATGGGTTTCAATGGCAGATGACATCTGTGTAGTGAGACCTTTAGTGTGTCCTACTAAACTCTATATTTTATTATTCCTTTGTTAATGTGTCGCTACCAGTTAGAGATCAGTTTTTTATTTGTTAAAAATGAGAACTCCATGGACTGACATGGGACCTACCATCAACACAACTGAGTAATGACCTATCATTAACACGGTTGAGCAGTGCCCTACCATCAACACAGATGATCAATGACATATCATCAAAACAGCTGAGCAACGTCCTACCATCAACACAGTTGAGCAATGACCTACCATCAACACAGTTGAGGAACGACCTACCATCAACACAGTTGAGGAACGACCTACCATCAACACAGTTGAGGAACGACCTACCATCAACACAGTTGAGCAATTACCTATCATCAACACAGTTGAGCAATTACCTATCATCAACACAGTTGAGGAATGACCTACCATCAACACAGTTGAGGAACGACCTACCATCAATACAGTTGAGGAACGACCTACCATCAATACAGTTGAGGAACGACCTACCATCAACACAGTTGAGCAATTACCTACCATCAATACAGTTGAGCAATTACCTACCATCAATACAGTTGAGCAATTACCTACCATCAACACAGTTGAGCAATTACCTACCATCACAGATGATCAATGACCTACCATCAAAACACAGTTAAGGAATGACCTACCATCAACACAGTTGAGCAATTACCTACCATCAATACAGTTGAGCAATTACCTATCAACACAGTTGAGGAATGACCTACCATCAGCACAGTAAAGCAATGACCTACCATCAGCAGAGATGAGAAATGACCTACCATCAACTCAATTGAGTAGTAATCTACTATCAACACATCTGAGCAATAACCTACCATTAACACAGTCGATGAAATGGTCCATCTCATTGGCGTACGACTCTCGGAATCTCTGAGGGAAGGATTCGTTCAGTCTGGTCAGCGTTTCTCCGCCTACCCCGGCAATCACGTGAGGCGAAACGTGTGGATTGTTCACTGCAGCCAGTCCGTCAGATCCAAATACCTTTTAAAAACACAAAAAGCACTACTTTTGCATGGGCCGGAATTGTCTTCAATGTCAAGTTACACATGTTTATAAACTACATGATCTCCCCTGTCACTTCAGTCAAATAGTTGCCACTTCATAACTGTCTGCTGTTTGACTGATTATTTCATGGCAGACTACATGCGCGGTCAAATTTCCGGATTTTGGACAACCAAATGGGAAGATAACTGTAATCTGAGGCCACCTGATCCCAAATACACGAACATAGAAGGAACACCGTGTGATATACATCGGAATGTTTTGTTGTTGTTGTTTTGGCTTTTGTGTGGGTTTTTTGTTTGTTTGGTGGGTTTTTTTTATAGGTTTTTTGTGTTTTGTTTTGTTGTTGGTTTTTTTTTTTTGGGGGGGGGGGGGTTGGGGGGGGGGGGGGAGGGTCGCATTCGCAACCAGTGCACTACGACTGGTATATCAAAGTCTGCCAAGGCCGTGGTATATGCTATCCTGTCTGTGGGGAAAGTGCATATAAAAGATCTCGTGCTGCTTAAATGGAAGAATATAGCACACTTTCTCCAAGACTACTCAGGGACGGGGCGTAGCCCTGTGGTAAAGCGCTCGCTTGATGCGCGGTCGCAGTGGGACCGATCCCATTGAGCTAGTTCTCGTTGAAGTCAGTGCATCTATTCTGTCTGTGGGATGGTGTATATAAAAGTATTCTTGATACTAATGAAAAAGTGTAGCGGGTTTCCTCTCGAATATGAATATGTCAAAATTACTAAATGACTAAATGTTTGACATCCAAAATTTAAAAAAAATCAAGGTGCTCTAAAGGTGTCGTAAAACAAAACTCTTTCTATATATTTTTCTCGCTCCAGCCAGTGCACCAAGACTGGTACATCAAAGGCCGTGGTATGTGCTATCCTGTCTATGGGATGGTGCATACAAGAGATCTTTTGCTGCTAATCGAAAAGAGTAGCCCATGAAGTGGCGACAGCGGGTTTCCTCCTTCAATATCTGTGTGGTCCTTAACCATATGTCTGACGCCATATAACAAAAACAAACAAAAAATGTGTTGAGTGCGTCGTTAAATAAAACATTTCCTTTCCTTTTGTTTCCTTTCTATATATATTGTTTTATACCAATCTGATTAAAGTTAGCTCTACTGGGTCTACCAGTAGATCTAACAGCACTGCGTGGACTCCCATGTCCAGGTGACATTTCATCTATAAATAACAATTTAAATATCGACCAATTACACTTCGCCTTTTATAGCGTTATTCGGGAGCATACAAATTCTAAAAATAACGGGCGAGACTATTTATGCAATGGGCGAACTTGTTGGTCTATTTCAACATTAAAAAACCGGGGGAAAAGTGTAGTAATAAATTCTGGATTGTATACTAGTATAAACAGATTTTATGGCTATACCATCACGGTTTTTTTATTTCGTCTTGAAACGAATTTTATATAAAATTTTATATTGCAATTAGTTTCCGGCATGCTTCTAATTCACCTGAATCATTTCGTATACCATCGGCATAATCGTGAATGTTTTCAAATTCTTTTCAAATCATTAGCATGATTTTGCAAGTAAGGTTTTGATTGGTCGAATGAAAAGTCATCTGGACATGAGCTCCAACGGGGTGCTGTTAGTTCCACAGGTAATGGTAATTAAAGGGACATTCCCGAGTTTTCTGCAATTTTAAAAATGTTATCGACTAACAGAAACTTTTTGACGACTGTAATTACATATCAAATATATTTTTCTGCATAAAATATTAGTGGCTGTATATTAAACGTGTTTCTGATCGTTCGTATATTTGTATTAGGTTAAATTTCATTTTATTTCCTAAAAATAGTAATTTCGTACGTACGAAATTATTTGAAGACAAAATCCAGTTGGGGCTTCTTACAAATATTAAGACGACCAGAAACACTGAATATGCAGACCCTGATATTCTAAATAAGAAAATATATTTAATATGTAAGTTTAATCGTAGAAATATTTTATTAGTCGGAAACATCTTACAATGCAGCAAACTCAGGAATGTCCCTTAACCAGTGGAGCTCATTTTAATTAGATTGCTTTTTATACGTACCTCCATCCTCATGTCGTATCCGTAAGCGGCATAGCGGCTGGTGTCGAGAGTGACAATGATGCCGCACTTATATTTGACGACTGCCACCATCGTGTCGGCCTCACCAAACTCCGCCATTTTCTTGTCGTGGGCGTGGGTTATCACGTATATGCTCTCCGGTCTTTCCGCTTTCGTGATCCAAACCATCATGTCAATATCGTGTACGGTCACGTCAGTCAGAATTCCGCACCCGGTCGTGTCTGGAATGGGATTTTAATTTCTGTAGACATCACAGTGTCAATGGCGTAGCCAGCATGAGGCAGACGAAGCGCTTGCCTCGTCTGGAATTTCTCCAGATTTATTTTATTTTTCAATTGACACTGATATTTATTTTACAGGTCTGGGTTTGTCTCGGCGTTGTTGTTTTTTCCTCTCTGGCTACGCCCCAGCATGTAGTTACTAGTAAATGGGATTCAGTATTTCACAAGGGCGAATGTAAAGTAATTGTGAAGCTATTTAAGTGATTTGACTTGGCCGAATTAAAGCTATTGAACATAGATAGCCCTATCTTGTTTAGATGTGAGAACAGAAGAGAGTCCAGTTATCTGCAGCGACAGTGTCATGATCAGGGGAACAGACAATAATGGATTTGGCTAAATTTACCTTTTTTATCACAGTGGTAAGAGAAAAACGTGTCTCGCATCCCCCGTGGTCATGTCTAGAACCGCCCTAGCTAAACACGTACGTACCTATAGAGGCCAGAAAGTCGTACGATGGTTTAGGAGAGTCTCTTGATGTTAAACGTAT
The DNA here is from genome assembly GCF_016097555.1 of Gigantopelta aegis. Classification (NCBI taxonomy): domain Eukaryota; kingdom Metazoa; phylum Mollusca; class Gastropoda; order Neomphalida; family Peltospiridae; genus Gigantopelta; species Gigantopelta aegis. The sequence goes on from NC_054699.1 coordinate 30,644,330, forward strand.
CATCTGAATATCTCCAACCTCGTTATTGTGGACCGCTGATACCACGTTTTGGTAAGGACTGTCAAACCGTCTGAAAAGCAAACAAACGAGAGGATATTTATTCATAACTATCTGATTATATATATATATATATATATATATATATATATATATATATGTGTGTGTGTGTGTGTGTGTGTGTGTGTGTGTGTGTGTGTGTGTGTGTGTGTGTGTGTCTGCACTAATAAAGCACATTGATTACATAATAGACAACTATATGTGTTAATCATTTGATAATTATGAAACATTCTTCAGAGAAAACCTGAAATCTTTTCCTTTTTTCATTAGCAACAAGGAATCTTTTATATGCATTTTTTTCACAGGCAAGACAGCACATACCACTCTTTGATATACCGTTCGTGGAAAACTGGTTAGGGAGGAAAACAACTAATGTGTCCCCTGAGGGTATTTGATCTTATGACCCATGCGATCACTCTACCGACTGAACTAATACCCGCTTCACTTACTTGTTGAATCCCGTAATAAGAGGTTTTCCGAACTTTTCCGAATGTTCGTAGCAACTTCGTATTTCCTCGAGATTCACCCCGGCGGGTTTCTCAACAAACACTGCTTTACCTGAAAATAGCAAAACAAACAAGTTATAATCTGGGGCCTAATTCACAGGACTCCCTTAGGCTCACTTAAAGAGTCTAACCTGAGTTTGCAGTAATTTTAAAGGGACAAACCCTAGTTTTAAACACTAAGGCATATTTTTCACTATTAGAGCCGTTTATGATCACTAAAATCAAACATTACTTACATTTTATTGTTTAGATTATCTATTTCCGTACATCCGAAGTGTTTCTGGTCACCCTGGTGTTTCTAATACCACAAAATGCACTTTTCATATTTTTAAAAACGCACGTGTATCTCAGAAGTAACGGTTATGGAGTCGCGTTTTATTCTATTTGTAAGGGTATTTCAACGTCACTAACTCTTGTTTCACTCTGTTGTATCCAAATTTGTTGCAGGTTTGTAAATTAACCAAACTTACTGCCCATTTTTACGAGTTGAAACTAGGGTCTAGGTGAAAAATATGCCTTAGTGTTTAAAAACCAGGGTCTGTCCCTTTAAAAGGTTTCCGATGAGTACAATATTTTTACATTATAAAATTACAATTATATAGAGCATGCGCTATATTTTGACAGCGACAGATTCTCTAGACTCGGGCCGAGCTTTGATGTGTTTTGGGCATTATTCAACTTTTTTTTTTTTTTTTCTTGTGTTTTTTTCTTTTCTTTTCTTTTAATGAATCACCCGATGTATCCACTATCACTCTACCTTTGCTTAAGCTTTGACACACAAGACTGCAGTGAGTTCCTGTCGGCGTGAATATAAACACAGCGTCCAGACTGGAAAAGAAGAAGAAAAGAATCATTGCTTAGTAGGAAATTGTAATATTATATACTCTTCAAAAAACGTAGGGGAACCTGAAATATTAATATCAACTATTAGACCACAGACATCCTAGTAAAAAAACGTTCAGGTCTGTTTATCAACATACCGAAACACATTCCATAGTTTGCACATGCATCACGCAGTTGCCCCGTACACGTGCGTGGGGTGCGAGTGCGAATAATTTTTACATGCTCATATACCCCTGGAGTTTCGAGCATATCCGTCCGGGGTCTGTCTCTGGATAGCCAGGGGTTTGTCCCGGGATAGAAAAAAAAAATTAAGCGGACAATTTTGAAATTTACATCCCAAAATTAAATAGTGGGCCTTTAAAATTTCGATGCGCATCTCTAATTAATATAATTAATAAAGAAAATTCTACTCATTAAATTTGGTCGCTAGATTAGACGTGCGTGGGGTGTCATTCTCGATTTTGACAATTTCCAGGAAGGTCGATTAATAACTGGAACATTATTTCTGTCAGTCGTTTTCATTCTGTTGATCATACAGTTGTTATTGTTTTGTTTTTAGTTATTTTTATTGTTTGAATTTGCGATTTACTGATTTAAAAAACCGGCAACTTTTAAATTTCACTTCTGACCCCAATCGTCTTTCAAGATCTTTGGTTGTCATAAAACCTAATGTAATGCTGAACTACCGGTTGTAATGTTTGCCCAATTAATTCACTATTATCATATAACCATTCCCCACAGCTAATATACCTTACAATTTTGGCCATTCTAAATTCTTTTTAGAGTTCCCCTACTTTTTTTGAAGAGTTTATGTGTAACATATCTAGTATTTACGACACTTATTTGTGAAACAAACTGGTTTGTTTTGATTTATTTTTGTGGTAGTGGGTCAAACAGTTACTTTACGGCAGGTTAGGTGCAGGTTAGGTGGAGGAGCATATGCATGCAAGTCAAGAAGAGTTGTTTCTTTCGGAGGCGATTAAGGAGGGTGTGACAAATACAATTTAAAAATGACCATTTTGTCTAGAAATGTTTTATTTAACGACGCACTCAACACATTTAATTTACGGTTATATGGAAAGGAAATGCTTTATTTAACGACGCACTCAACACATTTTAATTACGGTTATATGGCGTCGGACATATGGTTAAGGACCACACAGATATATAGAGAGGAAACCCGCTGTCGCCACTTCGTGGACTACTCTTTTCGATTCGCAGCAAGGGATATTTTATATGCACCATCCCACAGACAGGATAACACATACCACGGCCTTTGATATACTAGTCGTGGTGCATTGGCTGGAGCGAGAAATAGCCCAATGGGCCCACTGACGGGGATCGATCCCAAACAGACCGCGCATCAAGCGAACGCTTTACCACTGGGCTACGTCCTGCCTTCCGGTTATATGGCGTCAGACATATGGTTTAAGAGCCACACATATATTGAGAGAGGAAACCCGCTGTCGCCACTTCATGGGCTACTCTGTTCGATTAGCAGCAAGGGATATTTTATATGCACCATCCCACAGACAGGGTAGTACATACCACGTCCTTTGATATACCAGTCGTGGTGCACTGGCTGGAATCTAGCTCGAGAAGAATACATGTTATTATGCCATGATTGTTTCTTTTCACGGCCCCGCCCCTATCTCTACCCCAAGTTAGTTTAAGCTAGGTCCTGTCCTCGACATACAATCCATACATACAGTTAAGTGGCATTATACTTCAATAGTATAAACAAGTAAATAACCAGAGGCGGAACAAAGTGGAGACCAGAGGACCCGTCCTCGCTAAATATATTCAAATGCCTTTTTTCTGATTTTTCTTTTAAATTTTCATTAGGTTAACCTTTTTACGAATTGATCCTTGTTCCCCGTTTCCTTAAAAAAACACCTAAATCAATGTGCTCTAGTGGTGTCGTTAAACAAAACAAACTTTCGTATTCAGAAGGGAGAATGATCGCAAGCACTTTAGATTATTTCATATCATAATAGCTCTATCAAAGTTGTATAATGACGAATTCCCGTCAAAATCAATTATGAACTTTGCTCTAAAATGTAATCAATATACCTTCAACTTAATGTCCATAAAACATTACAACCAAATAATGTAACATACTAGAAACATACAAAAAAAAGAAGAAGTTTTTTTATTAAGTTAGAGGAAAACAGGAGGAATTGAGCTCGAACACTCCGTAACGTTACGTAAAACTCACTCTTTGCTGGACAGAAGTTCCGGCAAATCACTTGACGTGAAGAAGGGCGTGTTTTGAAGACCAAACAAATCCTTTACAACCGGAACTCGTTGTGGATCGTCCTCTGTGATCCATTTCAAATTTAGTCTGCGATGACCGATTATATTCCCGAGATGCACCAACGTTGCTATGCGACCAGCCCCCATGACACCCACATTGAGCCGTCTGCCAACTCCAGTTACACCCGATTCAGCAGCAACCTATCAGAAGATAATTGTTTGACGTTACACCCGATTCAGCAGCAACCTATCAGAATATAATTGTTCGACGTTACACCTGATTCAGCAGCAACCTAACAGAATATAATTGTTTGACGTTACACCTGATTCAGCAGCAATCTAACAGAAGATAATTGTTCGACGTTAGCTGATTCAGCAGCAACCTAACAGAATATAATTTTGACGATTCAGCAGCAACCTAACAGAACAATTGTTCGACTGATTCAGCAGCAACCTAACAGAATATAATTGTTTGACGTTACACCTGATTCAGCAGCAACCTAACAGAAGATAATTGTTCGACGTTATAGCTGATTCAGCAGCAACCTAACAGAATATAATTGTTTGACGTTACACCTGATTCAGCAGCAATCTAACAGAATATAATTGTTCGACGTTATAGCTGATTCAGCAGCAACCTAACAGAATATAATTGTTTGACGTTACACCTGATTCAGCAGCAATCTAACAGAAGATAACCCTGATTCAGCAGCAACCTAACAGAAGATAATTGTTCGACGTTATAGCTGATTCAGCAGCAACCTAACAGAATATAATTGTTCGACGTTATGGCCGATTCAGCAGCAACCTAACAGAATATAATTGTTTGACGTTACACCTGATTCAGCAGCAATCTAACAGAAGATAATTGTTCGACCTTATAGCTGATTCAGCAGCAACCTAACAGAATATAATTGTTTGACGTTACACCTGATTCAGCAGCAATCTAACAGAAGATAATTGTTTGACGACCCGATTCAGCAGCAACATCCTGATTCAGCAGCAACCTATCCGAAGATAATTGTTTGACGTTACACCTGATTCAGCAGCAACCTATCAGAAGATAATTGTTTGACGTAACACCTGATTCAGCAGCAACCTAACAGAATATAATTGTTCGACGTTATAGCTGATTCAGCAGCAACCTAACAGAATATAATTGTTTGACGTTACACCTGATTCAGCAGCAATCTAACAGAATATAATTCTTTGATGTTACACCTGATTCAGCAGCAACCTATCAGAATATAACTGTTTGACGTTACACCTGATTCAGCAGCAACCTAACAGAATATAATTGTTCGACGTTATAGCTGATTCAGCAGCAACCTAACAGAATATAATTGTTTGACGTTACACCTGATTCAGCAGCAATTAACGTTACACCTGATTCAGCAGCAACCTATCAGAATATAATTGTTTGACGTTACACCTGATTCAGCAGCAACCTAACAGAATATAATTGTTCGACGTTATAGCTGATTCAGCAGCAACCTAACAGAATATAACTGTTTAACGTTACACCTGATTCAGCAGCAACCTATTAGAAAATAATTGTTTAACGTTATAGCTGTGCTTTTAAAAACTATAATATAAATACAGTGAAACATCTCAAAACTGGACTCTCCGATAACCGGAAGTCCCTCAAAACCGGACGTTTTACACGGTCACGTTTTAAATATCAGTTCAAACCAGAACCTCTTTGAAACGGATAACTCTCAAAACTGGACATTTATTTGGCCCCGTGGGTGTCCGGTTTAGAGGTGGTCTTTTGTATTTTGTAACGTTACAGAAAAAGTGTTATACGAGACCTTAATCCTCAAACGATTTCAATATCTGAATTCTCCAACCCATTACCTCCCAATCCTCCAAGTTGTGTATTCCTAAATGCCTTGAGAAATATTTTACAATTCTGTAAATATATACCTGTTGAGGAAATAGGTATGGGTTATAAAATGTGTAATTACACAGTAAATCCTGCAACAAAACTTTATTTATAGGAAATAAATAATCACTGGATGTTCAAATGAGCTTCTGTTGTAATTAGAACATTTAAAGAGAATATTTGAGGTGCTGAGCCTAAACTTTATATTAAATTTCTGCGGAAAAATAAAACTGTGTGAATTGTATTTTGTAACGTTAAAGAAAAAGTGTTACATGAGACCCTAATCCTCAAAGGATTTCAATATTGGTAATATATCGGAATTCTCCAGTCAATTATCTCCCAATTCACCAAGTTTTGTATTCCTAAATGCCCTGACAAATATTTTACAATGCTTTTCGAACAGTCACCCTTTAGCAATTCTGTAAAAATATAACTGTCGTGAAAATGGGGGTAGGGTAGATATACACAGCAAGCTGTAAGCCCTGCAATGCTATCATCCCTAGGTAGGCCCTGACAAAACTCACTATGAAATTTATTTATTTTTAAATCACTATGAGCATTCGTCTCCCCCCCCCCCCCCCCCCCCCCCCCCCCAACCACCCGATGGTACCGACCAACCCCTCTAGCTCATGGACTAAAACTAGCGCCCGTTAAGAACCAGCTGAAACATTATCTGCAGTCGCCATGTTGACCTACTAACAGCATGAGTGGAATTCGCCGCATGTTATGTGACGGGTCTCATGAGATACAAATCGACTGGATCAGTGTTTTTTTCCCCAAGCGTTTTACAAAACGTCACTTTATTAATAATTGGGGTGGTATTTTTTGTTTTTTTTATTTTTAATAATGTAACCTTTATGTATTTATATATATATATACCCCGTGTATTAATAATGTGTCATGAGCTTGGACCTTTAAGAGTTTACTTCCTATTCCAAATAATTAGCCTTCAAACGTGGATCTGTGCAAAACCAACAAGGGAGCTAACTGTATACTGCTATCTATGTGGTGCTAATTCGAGATAATAACGGCGAACGCACACATTATCAGACACACTGAAACACTGATGTACTAATTTACCCAAATTCTCGATCACAATTTCGATTTATTAAATGTGTTATTATTTATTTATTTTTACATTCCCCTACCCCCACCCCCAACTCTTTTTCGGCATGAGTAACAGATGTTTTTATTATCAAAATTTTAATGGAACTTCGTTGTTTGTTAATGAAATCGGGTTTGAAAAACTTTTGTTATGATTTTTGTTCTGCTTACAAATTGAAAATTAAAAAGGAGAGAATTCTGTATTTCTCCTTCCCTTTGAGGTGTTCAATTAAGATAATTGGCGTAATGTTGCATTCATCCATCACAACACACCGGCCTCGGTGGCGTCGTGGTTAGGCCATCGGTCTACAGGCTGGTAGGTACTGGGTTCGGATCCCAGTCGAGGCATGGGATTTTTAATCCAGATACCGACTCCAAACCCTGAGTGAGTGCTCCGCAAGGCTCAATGGGTAGGTGTAAACCACTTGCACTGAACCAGTGATCCATAACTGGTTCAATAAAGGCCATGGTTTGTGATATCCTGCCTGTGGGAAGCGCAAATAAAAGATCCCTTGCTGCTAATCGGAAAGAGTAGCCCATGTAGTGGCGACAGCGGGTTTCCTTTCAAAACTCTGTGTGGTCCTTAACTATATGTCTGACGCCATATAACCGTAATAAAATGTGTTGAGTGCGTCGTTAAATAAAATATTTCTTTCTTTCTTTCTTTCATCACAACAAACGATTTTGTAGTGCTAAAGTATCTAAAAGTTCATATAGACTGGAATGCATTAGACGCGACAATCGACCCGCACGAACGCGCCGCATCCAGCCTAGATGTGCCTTAACCGAGAAGCTGAGATTCCTTTTGTCAAGATTTTCAAGATTTATTAAACAACATTCAGACACATTACAATGTGTAACAAGAGGACATTTTCAAATACATAATTAACATACATGACAAGAACAGGCGACAACATAGAAGTATTTATAATTAACAGAACACAAGATATGCAAACAAAATAGCTAAAATATGCGGAGAAACGTCAGTTCACAAGACAAGATAATCTTTTAATAAATATAGCTATATTTTTTAATAATGGTGCATTACATAATGACAGCATACCTTTCATTTTAAAAACGCTAAGATTAATTCTATAATATTGTTTTATATATTTTCTTCTAATATTTTCAATATTATCATTTTTACAATTAAATAAATAATGGTATTCATCTCCAATATCGGTATTACAAAGTTTGTCCGGTTGCGTTTGCGGCTCCGTTTGCGGTGCGGTGCGGTGCGGTTTAATCAAGCCAGCTTGTTCCAGGTGAGAGTGATTCCATTAGTGCGGTCCGTTTGCGTTTAGTTATCCGAAACCGCATGCGCTTATTTCAATCGCTCCGTGGGGCGATTCATCCGTTTCGCCGTGCGGTAATTGTTGACGCCATGATGACTTTCTGCCAAAAAGTTGTATACACGCATACTTTGCCGTCAAATGGATTCACTCAAAACGTATTGTAAACGCAACCGCAAACGGAGTCGTAAACGGAGCCGCAAACGCAACCGGACAAAAGGAATCTTAGCTTTACTTAACTCTTAACTGTAACTCTAACTTTAACTTTAACTCTAACTCTAACTCTAACTCTAACGCAAACGCAAACGCAAACGCAAACCCTAACCAGTTAACGCTAACCCTAACCCAGACCCTAATCCTAACCTAAACCTAACCATAACAAATATTTTTTTAATTAGTTGGGGAGCGAGAGGTGGGTGAGAAAATCTCGAAAATAAACAAAAACAAAAACGAAACCTACCTGCTCTATATTTAGAAGTAGTTTTTTTTTTTACAACCTATCTGTGTAGCTCGAGATAATACTGTCGCCATATCACACGTGATTATCGAACCGTGCCGGCGGTTACTTTTTTGCACTTCGATGTGTGAAGCCTATAGTTTGTACCGTTACGCTATGATTCTCGTCTGCATAGTAGGCACCAGAAACAAGTAGTCACAATCGATAACTTATTTCTGTTTGGATCGCTATAATGTTTTTTAGCTTGCGCATGTGTGTATGCATTTGTGTGTATGTGTGCGTAAGTGCGTCTGTATGCGTGCTTGTTTGCGTGCGTGTGCATCTATACTCTTCAAAAAAAGAAACGCAAAAGGGTACAAATGGGTTATAACTCCGATTTTATGTTTCCTACCGGTTCATGCTTTGTGAATATAAGGTCATTGCATGTCCCAAACACATTCCCACGGTTACATTCGATAAAACGCAGCTACTGTACAATAAAGTTCCAAAATGTGAATATTCGCAAAAACGCAGCCACGTGCAAACCATGTCACCACCGCACGTGCGTTGTCTGCACGTGCAACATGAACACCGACAGTATAAAAGTGCAGGGTGTTCGCTTGCCTGGCCTCTGTATCTGGCCGACAGTTGACAATCCAGGACATGCCACGTCTCAGTGAACCGCAGAGAAACAATGCCATCGGCCAGCTAGACGCAGGCGAATCCAGAACGGCCGTTGCCAGGGCATTCCATGTGTCCCCAAGCACCATCTCCAGACTGTGGGACCGTTACCAGCAACATGGATCAACACGTGACCTCCCTAGATCCGGTCGACCACGGGTCACTACCCCCGGGCAGGACCGCTACATCCGGGTACGCCACCTTCGGGAACGATTGACTACTGCCACCTCCACAGCCGCAGCAATACCAGGTTTGCGCAGGATATCCGACCAGACCGTACGGAACCGCCTACGTGAGGTAGGAATTCGTGCCAGACGTCCAGTTCGAGGTGTCATCTTAACACCACAACACCGTCGACTCCGACTGCAGTGGTGCCAGATTCATCGACAATGGCCTCAACTGCGATGGAGACAGGTGTGGTTCAGTGACGAGTCCCGATTTCTGCTCCGACGTCATGATGGAAGATGTCGCGTGTATAGGCGTCGTGGTGAACGCTATGCGGCAAACTGCGTGCAGAAAGTGGACAGATTCGGCGGGGGTAGTGTCATGGTGTGGGCAGCCATCTCACACACAGGCAGAACTGACCTGGTCCACGTGCAGGGCAACCTGAATGCACAGGGCTACATTGACCAGATCCTCCGGCCACACATCGTTCCAGTTATGGCCAACGCCAACGCAGTGTTCCAACATGACAACGCCAGGCCTCACAACGGCTTTCCTACAGAACAACAACATTAATGTCCTTCCTTGGCCATCGATATCACCGGATTTGAACCCAATTGAGCATCTATGGGACGAGTTGGACCGACGCCTCCGACAGCGACAACCACAGCCCCAGACCCTGCCCGAGCTGGCAGCAGCCTTGCAGGCCGAGTGGGCCACCATCCCCCGGGACGTCATCCGTACTCTGGTTGCTTCAATGGGCAGGCGGTGCCAGGCAGTTGTCAACACACGCGGAGGCCACACCCGGTATTGACTCCAGATGACTTTGACCTTGGTGTGTCCTATCACTTACTCACAATGGACTAGAGTGAACTGTGAACAATCCTGCAACATTTGGTAATTATCGGACTCACCATTCAATAATTAAATCAATTCTTCAAATGTTACGACAATGTGGTTTTGCGTTTCTTCTTTTGAAGAGTATATATGTATGTATGAATGTGTGTTTATGTATGTATGTATGTATGTATGTATGTATGTATGTATGTGTGTTGTGTTGTGTTGTGTTGTGTTGTGGTGTGTGTGTGTGTGCGCGCGCGCGTACGTGTACATGGAGCATGACGTAGTCCAGTGGTAAAGCGCTCGCTTGATGCGCGGTCGGTCTGAGATCGATCCCCGTCGGTGGGCCTGAGAGAGATAGAGAGAGAGAGAGAGAAACACTCAACACATTTTATTTACGGTTATATGGCGTCAGACATATGGTTAAGGACCACACAGATTTTTAGAGGAAACCCGCTGTCGCCACTACATGGGCAACTCTTCCGATTAGCAGCAAGGGATCTTTTATTTGCGCTTCCCACAGGCAGGATAGCACAAACCATGGCCTTTGTTGAACCAGTTATGGATCACTGGTCGGTGCAAGTGGTTTACACCTACCTATTGAGCCTTGCGGAGCACTCACTCAGGGTTTGGAGTCTGTATCTGGATTAAAAATCTCATGCCTCGACTGGGATCCGAACCCAGTACCTACCAGCCTGTAGACCAATGGCCTGCCACGACGCCACTAAGGCCGGTACAGTGTTACATGATGTCTCGAGCTACTCTCGATTCACTAATAGCAAAACCTATATTAGCTCGCCATTTACCTTTCGACCGACCGTTCAAAATTGCGCCAAATTCCCTCAATCCAAATTGCGCACCCTTTTCTCTTTGGCATTTAACTGCTCCATTCAAATTCCATAGCACTCGGGACTGGTATGACGGCCATTCTTCAGAACGCCACGGTTGTTCGCGTTTAGTCTCTACATGTCCGAGCCTGTCCTAGCAGCACTGGAAGATTGACCGCCCCACTCTAAGAAGAAATAGGAAGCGGGGTCGGCCCCTACTACTCTTTTTCTAGACTTTACCTTGCTTTATAATGATACCATCTCGTATCCTCCTTAGTCGGGCCCGTCCGCACCACTATACCAACCCATGACGACTGGACTATACCCTAGTCTGATACTCGTTCTCGTTAAGACGGATCCGGCTTCTCAAGATCTGTATTTCAGCACAGCACTACACCTTCAACGTCTATCGACTGTCAATCTAGGGGTTTTCTTGACGGGATGCAACCCATCTCGTCCCTTTAAGCTGTGCACCCAAACGGCCTTAACGAGGCCACTCGCGTGGACATATCGATCGGACTTTAAACTTTTAGATCTGCGTTCAAAATTTTATGTCGAAATTACTCTTTTTTTAATATTATTAAATAATCCGATCCTCTCTTCTTTCTCTTATTTAATTTTGGACTGTCCTTCTGAAATGCTCCAAATTATGTAAATATTCGGCCGAGCAGTCAATTCTTTTTTATTTTTGGCTTGTAACCTTTTTATTTTTTGTATTTATTCTATTAACTTTTTTACTAATTGCTATTTTCAAAATTCTGCCCATTTTTCACCCCCCCCCCCCCCCCCCCCCCCTCCATCTCGAGTCAGGCCACCGATCTTATCGGAGGTCGGACTCGGGATGGGCGTGTTCGAAGCCCTAGTGGTATATGGGCACGTTAAACTAGTTATCATCATCATCTAGAACATTGACCTGATAATATTAAAGGGACGGTCCCGAGTTTGCAGCCATTGTAAGATGTTTGCGATAACAGAGCCTTGTTGGCGACTACTGTTTCATACTAAATACATTTTCTTGTTTAGAATACCAGTGTCTGTATATCGAATGTGTTTGCGGTCGTATACTAATATGTTTGTAGCACTCAGTTTTTACTTTAATTCGAGATATATATTTTTCGTAGTACGAAATTATTGGGAGGTAAACTCCGGTTTGGACTAGTACAGCCATTAGGACAATAACAAACACCTTGTAAATACAGCATGGGCGGATCCAAGGGGGGGGGACCAGGGGGACGCGTCCCCCCCCCAAAAAAATTGTTCAAGTGCCCTCAAAATGTCCAAGTGCCCTTTTTGTTTGTAGAATTTTTTTTTTAAGTAAACAATAATTATATTGTAGATAAATGAAATCAAGATTTTCGTGTACATGCGCAAGCTTGCAGATATGTGTCTGTGTTATTGAGTCTCAATGGGGCCCCATTGAGGTTCTAACGCGAGTGACGCCAATTTACTTCATTATTGCTAGTATATTATGACGTAGAACTGTAGGAATTCATATTAATTGTAAATATCAAAACTTGTAGTAAGGTGCCCTTTTGACGAGTCAATGTGCCCTTCTTTTTTGGTCCCCCACTAAAAATATTTCCTGGATCCGCCCATGTACAGATACTGATATTTTAAATAAGAAAATTTATTTAATGTGTATATTACGTCATCAAAAAGTCTTTCTTACACACTCGTTGGCGAGAACATCATGCGTTTCTTACACACTCGTTGGCGAGAACATCATGCGTTATTTTTGATAACACGTAGGTTGTTTACACACGTTCGTGTGTTAACAATTTCAAGACATACGACTGGCTGCTCCTAGGTGATGACCAGGTCATCAGTGTTATGCATGTAATGAAAAACAACACGGTGGAAATAGATTACACTGTGACGTATAGTTAACCTGACAATCATGTGTCTGTGACGCGTAAATTAGCTACAAGTGCAACGGCTATAAATAACTTTTAGTCGAAAAAGATGTTAAAATTGGCTTAAAACCTGGTTTTTGAGGATATGTAAGAAATAGAATAATACATTCGTGTCCGTTAGATACAATTTATCTCACAACTCGTTGTTTAAAAACGTATCAAACTCGCTTTCGCTCGTTAGATACATTTTAAAACAATTCGCTGTGAGATAAATGGTATCTAACGGCCACTCATGTATTATTCTCTATCTACTGGTCGGAAACATTTTACAATGGTTGTAAACTCACGACTGTCCCTTTAAGAAAGTATACGCGAACCAAGAATATATATTTTTTAAATCTCTCCCTTTTCCGAAAAAACTATTAAATGTTTTTTAACTAGCTTCCATGGTGTAGTGGTTACGATATCAGTCTTTAGCCTGCTAGACTAGATATTGGGTTCGCATCCCGGTACCGGTTCTCTCCTCTTAGGCAGGTAGGTGTAAAGTCATTGCACCGATTGCACAGATGGATACTTAAAACAGAATGATTGAAACTTAATTGGATATAAGCATGTAACTAATTATAAATGAAATTAATGAAATTGTCTCACTATTGTTTTACATAGACGAGCAAACAAGCTTTAGTCTATGTAGCCATTAAACCGGAAAAAAACAAGGTTTAACTTTCTACCTCATAAAAAGATAACAGCCCCTGTGACATAATGAGATATATATATATATATATATATATATCGATATATAGTCTCAGAGATGAAACCCACGCTATATACTTTTTACCATTAGTAGCAAAGGATCTTTTTTATGCACCATCCCACAGACAGAATAGCACGGCCTTTCATATACCAGTCGTGGCGCACTGGGTGGGACGAGAAATAGCCCAATGGGCTCAATGACATGGATCGATCCTAGACTGACAACGCATCATGCAAGCGCTTTACCACCGGAACTATATTCTTGACCTACATCCTGCTGATTGGCTACAATAGTGGTGTGATCTATGAACTAGTTTTGTTCTCTCTTTTTTAAAGGCATATTGTCACAGACCACTGACCTATTACATGGCCTAACAAAGTATTACTTTATATATATATATATATTTGATTTGTCCCTAAATGTACTTTATTCAACCATCTACGTAACCACCATACTCCATTTATTAATGATATTTTGTAAAAATAATTGAATTATGGCAATGGTCCATAATTCAAAAACTAACATTGATGAGATGGTTGACATGGATTTCACTCCATCATTGTGTAGTTAAAGTGATGCAATAGCTAGATTTGGTCTGTAAAAATTAATGTAATTTTGATTTTTTTTTTATTCATTTTTTTAGAGAAATAAAGTCCTTAAATCTGTGACAGTATGCCTTTAAATCCAAACCTTTTTTTTTTTTTTTTTTACTATTTTGAAGTACATTGAAAAAGCTGTCAACAGACTCCAACTGTGAAGCCTGCTAGCATTATGCCTGTTATGTTGACATAATATTATATGTCCCTGGAAAAACGTACATTTCCACTAGCTGGATGAATGAGTTTTCTTGAGATAGCACTATATGCCAAACAATGAACGTATCAGGTCATATCAGACACTGGAGAAAGGTAGATTTCCACGTTCTGGATGAATGAGTTTTCTTTGGACAGCGGTATACATTATGACATCCCACCAGGTCAAAGTTCGAATGCACCAAATGTCGCATTAAAGAAAGTGGCGTCTGCGAATGGTGAGATACGAAGAAAGGAAGGAAATGTTTTATTTAACGATGCACTCAACACATTTACGGTTATATGGCGTCAGACATATGGTTAAGGACCACACAGATATTGAGCGAGTTTTAACAACTCAGTGAGTAGGTGTAAGACCACTACACTCTCTTCTCTCTCACTGACAACTAATCACTAACAACTAAACCACTGTCCTGGACAGACAGCCCAGATAGCTGAGGTGTGTGCCCAGGACAGCGTGCTTGAACCTTAATTGGATATAAGCACGAAAATAAGTTAAAAGAAAGAAGACAATCCGCTGTGGTCCGTACTAAACTGTAACGATCCGTAGTGACCCGTAGCGCCCCCCCCCCCCCCCCCCCCCCCCCCTCGAAAACTGTAGTTAAACCGTGGTGCATACGTAGGGGACCGCGGATAGACCACTATCCAGGGTCATCGGTGAGATTTTCATCCGTTGTGGACCGGCCAGACGATCCTTGACAGTGTGACCGGGGCTGAAGAATGAGGTGTTGTTGTATTCATGTCCATGGTGAATATATTGATTAGAGTGCTGCGTGTAATATTTTTAACCACATATGTTACTATTGATTTGGCGGTGTATGAGTAATGTGCTTTTTTGACGTGTGTAATACATGTATCCAGTGTTCGAGATTAAAAATTTGGGGCAGTATCCCAGTTGGATACTAACATTTCAAAATCTTGTTTTTAAGAGGAGCAAATGAAAGGAAAGGAAATTTATTTATTTAACGACGCCACTCAAGACATTTTATTTTACGGTTATATGGCGTCGGACATATGGTTAAGGACAACACAGCTATTGAGAGAGGAAACCCGCAGTCGCCACTTCATGGGCTACTCTTTTTGATTAGCAGCAAGGGATCTTTTATATGCATTATCCCACAGATAGGATAACACATACCACGGCCAATGATATACCAGTCGTGGTGCACTGGCTGGAGCGAGAAATAGCCCAAAGGGTCCACCGACGGGGATCGATCCCAGACCGACCGTACATCAAGCGAAGGGGAGCATGTAATATTTTGCTCGGTTTGATATTTTTGTGAAAGATTACCATATAGATAATATTTTTGAATAATGCAGGTCCAATTTTTAACTTTCTTCCTAGAAAACCCCTGCATCCATCGTTAAAGTACAACATACAGTGCACCACGACTGATATATCAAAAGCCGTGGCATGTGCTATCCTGTCTGTGGGATGTTGCATGTACAAAAGATATCTTGCTACTAATGGAAAAAAATATATAGCGTGTTTCCTATCTAAGACTGTATGTCAGAATTACCGAGTGTTTGACACTCCCTAGCCGATGATTACTAAATCAATGTGCTCTAGTGGAAGAGGCGGATCTAAGGGGAGCAGGGGCCCGCCCCCTCCCCCTCTAAATTTTGCGATAGTTATAATTTTATTATATATTAATTTTCATTTTTTTTACTATACCCCTCCAAACCTCCCCCAAAGTTTCCTTGGCATTCCACCTCATGGAAAATGGAAAATTGTTTCACGTGCACATTCAGAGCAAGCTGTTCTAGCGCACGCCTGTCCTGGGCACAAGTCCTGGCCTCAGCCGGTTCCTCCGTCCAGGACAGGAAAGTCCACCTCATGCCACTGGGGCCCCCTAAATGGATTTTCTGGATCCGCCACTGAGTGGTGTCGTAAAACAAAACACTTTCTAAATGATCTAGACTTGAAACAAGACCAACCTGCTCTGGAAGTATCTTCGTAGCGCGAGCTGTCGCCATATCCATCTTGATCCTCGAAACGTGTGTAGATGTAACTGTCAGCACTTCAGCCGCGTGTTGTCCATTAAAATAGCGTCACATACATATGAATAAGCCACTGGATTGGATTTGTCAGTGCTGTTCAGGTCAATGGTTTTGTTTGGCCTCCGCGTACGTATACGTTTGCACATGGATGCGGATAATGGTGGACGTATTGTTAGAGCTATCGAAATAAAAAATATATTTGTTTAAATCTATAAATTCAAGTTTCAAGTAATGGGAACGTGAAAATGCGTGCGTCTTTGCATGCATGTGTGCGTGTGTTGTTTTGCATGCATGAGTTTATAGGCCTATATAAGTGCATGCCTACATAAGACAGATAATGCAAGCTGATATGAATAGACTTAACAAATGGGCCCTGGACTGGGGCATTAAACGAAATAACAGATGTCGACTATATAGAGGTAAATATACGATAAAATTACCTCTATATAGTCGATATCTGTTATTTCGTGTCATTAAACATTCATCCACTCGCTGTAACTACTGAACCGTGCAGGGCAGGATCTAGCTCAGTCGGTAGAGCGCTCGCTTGAGGTGCTTGCGGTGTTGGATCGAACCACCTAGTGGGATCCATTCCTGTATTGGAGGTTTTTCCCGTCCCAACCAAAACCTCACAACTGGTATATCAAAGCTTTGCTATCTGTGGGAAAGTGCCTTTAAACATTAGCAGCAACACAGCTGCCATATTATCTATATAGCTGCCATATTATCTATATATACTCTTCAAAAAAAGAAACGCAAAAGGGTACAAATGGGTTATAACTCCGATTTTATGTTTCCTACCGGTTCATGCTTTGTGAATATAAGGTCATTGCATGTCCCAAACACATTCCCACGGTTACATTCGATAAAACGCAGCTACTGTACAATAAAGTTCCAAAATGTGAATATTCGCAAAAACGCAGCCACGTGCAAACCATGTCACCACTGCACGTGCGTTGTCTGCACGTGCAACATGAACACCGACAGTATAAAAGTGCAGGGTGTTCGCTTGCCTGGCCTCTGTATCTGGCCGACAGTTGACAATCCAGGACATGCCACGTTTCAGTGAACCGCAGAGAAACAATGCCATCGGCCGACTAGACGCAGGCGAATCCAGAACGGCCGTTGCCAGGGCATTCCATGTGTCCCCAAGCACCATCTCCAGACTGTGGGACCGTTACCAGCAACATGGATCAACACGTGACCTCCCTAGATCCGGCCGACCACGGGTCACTACCCCCGGGCAGGACCGCTACATCCGGGTACGCCACCTTCGGGAACGATTGACTACTGCCACCTCCACAGCCGCAGCAATACCAGGTTTGCGCAGGATATCCGACCAGACCGTACGGAACCGCCTACGTGAGGTAGGAATTCGTGCCAGCCGTCCAGTTCGAGGTGTCATCTTAACACCACAACACCGTCGACTCCGACTGCAGTGGTGCCAGATTCATCGACAATGGCCTCAACTGCGATGGAGATGGTGTGGTTCAGTGACGAGTCCCGATTTCTGCTCCGACGTCATGATGGAAGATGTCGCGTGTATAGGCGTCGTGGTGAACGTTATGCGGCAAACTGCGTGCAGGAAGTGGACAGATTCGGCGGGGGTAGTGTCATGGTGTGGGCAGCCATCTCACACACTGGCAGAACTGACCTGGTCCACGTGCAGGGCAACCTGAATGCACATGGCTACATTGACCAGATCCTCCGGCCACACATCGTTCCAGTTATGGCCAACGCCAACGCAGTGTTCCAACATGACAACGCCAGGCCTCACACAGCACGTCTCACAACGGCTTTCCTACAGAACAACAACATTAATGTCCTTCCTTGGCCATCGATATCACCGGATTTGAACCCAATTGAGCATCTATGGGACGAGTTGGACCGACGCCTCCGACAGCGACAACCACAGCCCCAGACCCTGCCCGAGCTGGCAGCAGCCTTGCAGGCCGAGTGGGCCACCATCCCCCGGGACGTCATCCGTACTCTGGTTGCTTCAATGGGCAGGCGGTGCCAGGCAGTTGTCAACACACGCGGAGGCCACACCCGGTATTGACTCCAGATGACCTTGTCCTATCACTTACTCACAATGGACTAGAGTGAATTGTGAACAATCCTGCAACATTTGGTAATTATCGGACTCACCATTCAATAATTAAATCAATTCTCCAAATGTTACGACAATGTGGTTTTGCGTTTCTTCTTTTGAAGAGTATAGTAATCTTTCACAGGAGTAGCATTTTTTATGAATCAGAAACACGAAAACAAATCAATTCTTCCTGGGGTGGGGGTGGGGGTGGGGTTGGGGGCGAGACGTAGCCCTGTGGTACAGCGTTCGCTCGATGCGCGGTCGGTGTGGGATCGACCCCCGTCGGTGGGCCCATTGGGCTATTTCTCGTCACAGCCAGTGCACCACGACTGGTATATCAAAGGCCGTGGTATGTGCTATCCTGTTTGTGGGATGGTGCATATAAAAGATCCCTTGCTGCTAATCGAAAAGAATAGACCATGAAGTGGCGACAGCGGGTTTCTTCCCTCAATATCTGTGTGGTCCTTAACCATATGTCTGACGCCATATAACCTTAAATAAAATGTATTGAGTGCGTCGTGAAATAACATGTTTTATGAATCAGAAAAACCAAAACAAATCAATTCTTCCTCAGCACAGTTGTATCGTCATGTAGAGATATTGATGACTCAGTTACAAACATCAGAGTATCATTCAATCATTTCAACTTATTTTCGTGCATATATCCAATTAAGGTTCAAGCACTCTGTTTTCTGGGTACACACCTCAGCTGTCTGGGCTGTCTGTCCAGGACAGTGGGTTAGTTGTTAGGTGTAAACGGTTGGCGAGAGAGAATAGGGTGTAGTGATCTTACACCTACCCATTGAGTCGTTAAAATTCGCTCTGGGTGGGAGCCGGTACTGGGCTGCGAACCCGGTACCTACCAGCCTTATATCCGATGGCTTAACCACGAAAACACCACTGAGGCCGGTATGAGAGTACCAGTAGATGTGCATAGACAATTACGTCACCTCTCGGACAAGGAAGGAAATGTTTTATTTAACGACGCACCCAACACATTTTATTTACGGTTATATGGCGTCGGACATATGGTTAAGGACCACACAGATATTGGGGGAGGAAACCCGCCCTCTCGGACAAAATGGTGCATGCACTTTCGGATGGCCCCTGAGCACATAATAAATACATATATACAGGAATATAATGTTAGTATACATCTTGTATAACATAAAATCGCATTAACACACAATTCAGTTACATTAGTGACATGGCGCGCATCAGTATTAAGATGATGTTTATAAAGTAAATAAATACAAAATTACAGATATACATAGTATATATAATGATAATTACTAAAAAAAAATGTGTGTTTCCGGGTAAATGCCGAAAAAATTAGGTAAGGTAGAGCTTTTAAAAAAAATTAAATGTATTATTATTAGTATTACTGTGTTATTATTTACTGTATTCAGCCCCACAGATCTAGATAAAATTTACAGTACGGGGGAAAACCCAATCAGGCCGTGGTATGTGTTGTCGTGTCTGTACGAAATTTACATATAAAAGATCCCTTGCTGCTAATTAAAAAAATGTAGCGGGTTACCTGGAAAACCGTGAGTGAAAATTACAAATTGTTTGACATCCAATAACCGATGATTTATTAATTAATGCGCGCTACTTGTGGCGTATAAATAAAATATAAACGTAAATGTATTGATTGAAAAATTTTTTTATTGCATATATAATATAATATATGTGTGTGTGTGTGTGTGTGTGTGTGTGTGTGTGTGTGTGTGTGTGTGTGTGTGTGTATATATATATATATATATAAGGATTGGGCACAAGTTATCCAATTTACGAGGCCCTCTCCTAATTACAAATATTAAATTGTGCAATAATGACGACTGCAATTTTCAATAAATAAATAAATTAAAGTAAATGTTTGTGAAAAATGATTGATTAAACTGAAAGGACAGAATATTATCTGGCCCATTGATAGCAAGGGCGGACCTAGGACATGTTTTGAGAAGGACCAAAAAAATAAATAAGGGCAGAAACTCAATGAAAAGGAGGGGCGAGACGTAACCCAGTGGTAAAGCGTTCGCTTGATACACGGTTGGTCTAGGATCGATCCCCGTCAGTGGGCCCTTTGGGCTATTTTTCGCCCCAGCCAGTGCACCACGACTGGTATACAAAAGGTTGTGGTATGTGCTATCCTGTCTATGGGATGGTCTATATAAAAGATCCCTTGCTGCTAATCGAAAAGAGTAGCCCATAAAGTGGCGACAGAGGGTTTCCTTTCTCAGTGAATAAAATAAAATGTGTTGAGCGCGTCGTTAAATAAAACATTTCCTTCCTTCAATGAAAAGGGCACATGGTTTGATCTGGTCCCTCACTCTGTGTTCACATTTTGCAGACTATGTCGTTATTGGATTAAAGAACGAGAGTGACTTTAAAACTGATGGCACCCGCACAGCGCCATCTAGCCCGAGTACTCTTGACTGTAAGAGAGCTAGACGGACATTTGGACATAAACACGTGGTCTACGTCTCGAAATAGATCGCCGAGCTTTGTAATTGTTGCGACGGAGTGTCACGAAGCGTAGCTGAATGTGGGTGCAGTCGGGTTTCTTTCTGTAGTATGTGTATTAGTGATTAATATGTGGATTTTTTTGTATCACTTAACTCGAAAATGATTGATGTAAAGGTATTTGACGTCTAACATAGGATTGTTGTGGTATTAGAGCGGGACTCGTTGCCTACCGTTTGGTAGTCAGGAATTGCCAAAAAAAGACATAGGTTGGTCTCTGACTGTAAAGTGTAATGAGAGCGTGTTTATGTCCAAATGTCCGTCTAGCTCTCTTACAGTCAGAGTACTCGGGCTAAGCGCCATCTTGTTTAGCGCGAACCATGCGAAGATGGTCGCCATGGCTACATATGATATGATCAAAGAAAGCGACGCGGGACCGTGTTGGTGTAATTTTCTGCAGCCGAGTGGAGCCGTGGTGCAGTTTACGTATAAAGTATTCATTGGCTTTCTTTATGTATAACCCCGTTCTCACTTGAACGATTTTCTACGCGAATTACGTGCGACCAACAAGTCGTACAGGGCGTGCGGGAGTCGCACGGCAGTATGTTGATGATTCGCACACGTTGTAGGGGTATCGTGTGTATTTCGGACATGTCGCATGCCGGTGCAACATTTTTCAAATGTTTAAAATTATCGTACGGCTGTCTCTAGCTTCGCACAGTTCGCATTGGTCGCATAGAGGTTGCACAGCAGTCGCACGGCAGTATGATAGGTCGCACGGGAGTCGTACGTGAGCCGAGATGTGCGACTCCCAGCGGACCCCCTGCGACTCCCATCAGACTTCCGTGCAACCTGTGCAAATCTCATGCGACCGTATGCGACCCCGGTACAGAAAGGCAGTCGCATGGCAGTTGCACAAGTGAGACTGCGCGGGGGGGGGGGGGGCGCGGGGTTGACCCTAGGTAATTCGCACGGGAATCGCACGGCTGTACAATCTTTTAGTCGCACCGCAGTTGTCAACTGTCGGCCAGATACAGAGTGGGAGTGGGAACTATTTTCGCGTGCCCCTATCCATCATGGTTCAGGCACGTCCACCATGGATCCGCGTTCTGACTTCGTCAGCCCACGGTTCCATGGCGGAGGGGGGGAGGGGGGGGGATGTATTGATGTGATGGGGACATACAATAATTGGTAAAACCATTAACTATACATTTCTATTACAGGGGACAACTGTATTTAACTTTACTTATGTATATCAAAATGATATATTATCTATATTTCTTTATTGTTTGGAAACACCATAAATTTTGTAGACAGGCTATATCATTTAATTACTTTTATTTTTAGTTGGTGTTGTTTTTGATCGGGCTGTTCCAATATTGTTATTAAAATAATCATAAATTAAAACAAATTATACATTTAATTAACCTATCTTTTTAGCCCTAGAGGAGGAGGTTGGTATAGGCGGGCGGGGCATCGCGTCCAATCCAGTCCGCGCGCAACTCCAGGGTAGGCCAGAAGCCGGCCGGATTTCCACGGGAAGGCGCGCCGGGGGGGGGGGGGGGGGGGGGGGGGAGGCCTCCTACCAGGCATTCTATTGGTCGAAACCGCCTACGCCCTACCGCACCCAAAACAGCACCCTACCACGGCGTCCCCCCCCCCCCCCCCCCCCCCATCCCGCCTAACCCAAAGTTATCCATACAGCAATCTGGTCTAAATTAACGATGTTAGTATGAAAGGGAGGGAAGGAGGAGTGATGAGGGTAGGAATGATATGTAATGAGAACCCGCCAATCACGTCCGGACCGCCGAGGTGGAAACGTATCTCCGAACAGTTGTTTCAGTTATTGGCTCCGAGGTGTCCAAAGGATCTCTTCAGCATTCGTACGCCTACACCCGCAAGGGTGCGTCACCCATACACATGACATAGTCATTGCTATATAAGCCCTAGGACAGTCCAGATGACCACTTATTCGTCAGGTGGACTGCCCCGGTAGCAGTCCGGTTATTTTCATTTAATAAATTAAATATGGACTGCTCAAGTTAATACCAGTTTAAAATTGTTATATAAAAGAAAGGAGTACATATATCATTAAAACAATACTTAAAAGGCTAAGAGGAAAATAAACTCATACTAATATTAAAAGGGGAGAGGAGTAGTCCACTCCATTTAATCATACTGACCACTCCCTCCTCACGCTTTCTTCCCAGATTTCTCATATCATTCAATCCGGTCAGCCAACAAGCGGTGCACCCACTGCCAGGTACGTGCCCCGCTGCTGCCCGATCCGGATACCACTCATAACCATTCATTCATGCCAAATATTATGGCCAAATACATAAATTCACACTCATTAATTCACACCATACAATAAATATAAAATCAAACCAAAAACACTTACCGGGTTGGGCGCCGGCAAGCTGTGAACCAGTTGATTTCTTTGAGTCTTCCAGAGTGTGTTTGGCTACAACCTACCTGTATGTTACCGCCTCATTGTTTCCTACCCCGCCATCCACCACCCTTTCCAACCGCCAGCAGCCAGCGACCTCAAATTAATACCCCAATATGCTATTATCTTGATTCATATTCTGACACCTGTTTGTTTCACATATATCATTATAGCTTTATTTATCACATTGTTACAATATTTAGGGAGGTTAAACATAATTATTGGGTTAAATTTTAGGCTGTACTTAATAAAAATGTCTTTAAGTATATTTCTTTCCCCGCTGTATCGAGTGCAGTAGAATAGAAAATGACGAACATTGTCCACTCTACCGCACTCGGTACAGTTGGGTTTACTTAACTTGCTAATTCGTGCCCTGCTCTCGTTCAGGCCCATAGAGACTCCCAATCGGAGTCTAGTAATTACTTTAGTAGTCTGTGGGTCTAAAAAGGTGGGACTTTTACTATTTACTTTAGGTTTAATTAAATAGTGCCACAGTCTTGTTTTCCTGTCCCACTCAGTCTGCCAAAACGACATTAGTTTATTATGTGCTGCGGCCATAATTTCATTACAATTTAATTTAATATTAATATTAATTACTTTATGTGTAAGTGCTTTTTTAGCATTTAAGTCAGCTGTCTCATTCCCAGCGATGCCAACATGCGCAGGGATCCACTCCATCACCACGGTGTGGCCTCTGTCTATAATATAGTTAGTCAAATTAATAATTTGCGGTATCAAATAAGAGCTGATGGTCTTGCCAGCAGTTATCGCCTGTAATGAGCTCAGCGAGTCCGAAAGTATTAAAAAAAATTTGGTTCCTTTAATTTATTTATAGTTGATAGGATCCATTTTAGTGCCGACAAGATGGCCACTAGCTCAGTTGTAAACACTGACACTCGGTCAGTAAGCCGTGCTCGGCACGAAAATGGTTCGTCATTTACATCTTTATTAACATAGAAGGCCATACCTGTCCTACCGGATACCGGGTCCTTGGATCCGTCCGTATAGACACAGATATGGTCAGCATAAAGGTCATTAAGTGCTGCTTTAAATATAATGTTTTTAAAAGGCGGAAATTCGGTTTTTAGAGTTTCTTGTCTTAGTTTTAATTTAACTATTACATATTTAAATTTATCCGGTATTTTTAACACATTACAGTTATTGCTGAGCTGCAGACCCACCAGCTCTAAATTACTAGCCATACGGTTAGTGTAATCAAGCACTGATCTATTTAATATGTTACCTACATTAGTATTGTCCTGTGTCATAAGAGACACAGGATGGGTTGGAACAACACTCCTAATCTTGTACCAGTACTTAAGGCATTGTTTCACTCTCCTCACACTCAACGGAAGTACTCCGAGCTCCACCCTGATGCTGTCATTGGCGGTGCCATGGTGGGCTCCTGCCACTATTCTGAGGGCAACATTATAGGTGGCCTCCAGTTTGGCTAATTGTGTGGGAGAGGCATTGCTAAAGGCCTGAGATCCATACTGGAGACGGGAGACAATAAGCGCCTCAAATATGACTAACAGAGTGCGCCTATCTGCGCCCCAAGCAGTAGCGGTAAGAATCCTGAGCATGTTTATATGTTGCTTGCAGGCATTGACTACTTCTGTAATATGACTATTGAACGAAAGGGATTGGTCGAAGGTTACTCCCAGAAACTTAACCGATAGAACCTGTGGTATAGAGGTATTCTTATATATAAAGTTTAGTTTAGTTTTTTTTTTGTTACCCTTGTTAGCAAAAATTATCGCAACAGTTTTGGTCCTGGAAACGGTAACCCCCCCAGGTATCCGCCCATTTTTCTAAATTGTTAATATCTTTTTGAATATCACTTTTAATTTTTTCGATACACTCTCCAGTTCTCCAAAAAGCGGTGTCGTCCGCAAAAAGGCCAAGACTAAATTTGGTATCATAGGACTTATGGTCCAATAATTCTTTAGCAAGATCATTTATAAATATACTGAAGAGTGTTGGGGCTATAACAGATCCCTGTGGTATCCCGTTTTCCAGGTCCAGAACCGGCGAGAAGGCCTGAGCAACATTAACCGTAAATGAGCGTTTCGATATGAAACGTTCTATAAAAGTAAACATGGGGCCCCTAATTCCCATGTCATATATTTTAATTAGTAATCCGTGTCTCCAGACCATGTCATAGGCTTTTTCCAGGTCGACAAAGACGCCGACCACCTTTTCTCTTTTGCAAAAAGCTTCAGAAATTTCGGTTTGTAATCTAAAAAGGTGGTCGGTGGTAGAATGATTTTTCCTAAAGCCACTTTGAAAGATCGTAAGAAGGGCATTTTTTCCCAAATGTCTTGTCAGCCTACTATTTACCATAGCCTCCATGGTCTTGCAGACACTGGAGGTGAGGGATATGGGTCTATAATTGTTAGGATTAGCAAGGTCTTTGCCCCTCTTTGGCAGACTAAAGACTTCGGCATGTCTCCACTTCAGAGGCAAATACCCCTGCTTCCAGATATTATTAAATAGTTCCAGGAATAGGTGGAGGGTACTCTCCGGTAAATTTTGCAAAAATATATAACTAAAATTATCTGGGCCCGGAGCGGTGCCCTTACGATTTTTGAATGCCTCCACCAATTCCTGGTAAGTAAATGGTTTGTTATAGTCAGCATCTGAGAACTTGGAATCCAGGGGAATTTTACAGTGTTTTTCCGTATGGTTTTTATGTTCTTGAAAGCTTAGTGAATAATTATTTGTTCCAGAATTATTTTGAAAAATTTGTCCAAAAATATTAGCCTTTTGTTGGTTCGTAACATAATTTTTGTTTTTAACCAACAAGGCAGATTTAGCTATAGGTTTCCCCTGGATTCTCTTAATCTTCGACCAAACATCCTTGCTACTACTCCTTACGTTCATACTAGTGCAAAATTGTTGCCATGATCGTTTTTTGGCATCTAATATTGCAACACTGACTTTGTTTTACTTACTTTAAAATTCTCTAGATTATCCTTAGTATTATTTTTCTGATATTTTTTCCGTGATTTATTACGTACTTTAATTAGTGTAGCTAATTCCGAGGTCCACCATGGTACTGAATTATATTTAGTTTTAAAATTAGATCTGGGGACTGAATCTTCGGCAATATTTATAACGGCTTTAATTAAATTATCGTTAAATATATCTATATTGTTATTTCGTATATTGTCAGCCTGCAAGTTTAGACATCGTTTGTAGAAGTCTGGCCAGTCCGCTTTAACAAAATTCCATCTACTTTTGGCAGCTATGGGCTCTCGCCAACAGCTGTTAATATTGTAAGTAACCAGTATGGGCAGATGGTCGCTGCTAAACTCATTAACCACCTCCCACTCACATTTAGGGGCTAACTCTACCGAAACCATGGTTATGTCGAGACACGACCAAGTGTTATAACTATCTGAAAGATAGGTAGGGGAGCCATCATTTAAACAAATTAAGTTAACTTTAGTCATATACTGCTCTATTATGGCTCCCTGTATACAGGTGCGTTCAGCCCCCCATAAAGTATTTTTACAATTAAAGTCCCCAACTATAATTATTTTTTTTTTACTAACTATATCAATTTCACTAAAATAGTCCTGTAATTGTAATTTACCCGAGTTACCTGGATGGACATAGAAATTAAAGACATCTATAGATTCATCTCGGCCGTGAATCGTCACCCCCATGGCCTCTATATTGTTTTTCATTTGTTTCAGAGTTATTGGAGTATACGAGAGGTCGTTCCTGACATAAACAGCTATACCCCCCCTACTGGTACAATCTGTATTATGGTAAAACCCATAATACCCCGGTAAATTATAATCTTTAAATTTTTTTATTTTTTTCTTAATATTATTAGTAGTTTGGGCCAGCCAGGTCTCCTGTATACAAACGACATCTATTTTTAGCCCAGAATTCTGTAAATAATGTTTTAGTTCGTCTCCCCTCCCTTGGGATCTAAGGCCTCTAGCGTTCCACTGCAGCAAAGCCAGTCCTTTAAATAATTTAGACGATTTGAGTCTATTATCTCCCCTTACATTATTATTATTTTTATTAGTATTTTGGTTATTAATTATCTTTTTATTTATATCCATATTATTATTATTATTACTTATATTAGTATTCTTCCCCCCCAAATCCCCTTTTCTATTTATATTGTCCCCCATAATTGGTTCAACAGAGTACTATCTAATTGCATAATGCTCCTATTTTAAACAGTAGTCTGTCGATCCACTATGGCGACATCATCTGGCCTGGCTGAGTCGCAGCGGAACCAACCCATGTTACCCTCCAGTGCCGTGGCGCCCCGCACCAACACCCCCAAATATTGGTGCATTGACCTACAGGCAAACATGGTGGCGGTCCGGACCACCTCCGGTGTGATCATTGGAGGTTTAGCTCCCCCCAGGGACCCGTCCAAATATAGCCCGGTCAATACTCTCATTAATTGGAAAGCCGTGACCGGGCGGTTGGGATCGTGCATCGATTTTTTTGCTGGTGTGGGGGTTTTATGGTGTCGTAACGTACTGGTTTCTGATGGAGTGTTGTTTTGTTTATTGTTTATTAATATTGTTTTAGGAGTCATAGGACCAGTAGTATATTGGTTAGTGGGTTGGTTTAGTTTTCCAGGGGCCCCGCTAACCTTCCTCTCCCGAGTATGGAGGAGGTGCATTGCTTTTTGATAATGTGAGCACTCTTGATTGTGCGTATAATGATTTGCTTTGCAGTTGGCACATTTAACAGTTTTAGTACACGGGTTCCCGGGGCCTCTTTTCGGGTGTTTATCACCACACCGAAAGCATGTTGGTTCCCCCTGCGCCCTGCATTTTTTGGCATTATGCCCCCATCGCTGGCACTGAGCGCATTTAATAGCCTTGGGCCTGAACTTGAGCAGCGGGTAGGCATCGCCTCTGAAGAGGATCAAATCGGTGCAGCTACCGGGATTATTAAGCATAATGTCCCAGTAGCCATTTCGCCAGACAGTAAGGTTTTGGATACCCAGATCCCGGTTTTCCCGCATAAGCACCGCCTGCAATTGAGCCGTGCCCATCGGGCCGATCGGCATCTTCACAAGGCGGCGCCCTGAGAAATCCTGGACCCGTGTACCCTCCACCCTAGTAGCCCTGCGAGCATTCGACTCGACCCGTCTAAAACTAGTATCTGCTGGGGCGCGGTCCGTTTGTGCCTGAGCCACCCCAGATCCGCCCCTGGCAGGTTGTACTTTTACATAGAAAGGATTGTTATTATTAACAGTCAAGAGAACTCGGTGCTGTTAGCTTCGGTGTAATAACTGGGAATTCTGTGTCGAACCCAGTACGTTTATTTCCAGTTTTAGGGGCGGGCGCCTCCCCCGGGCAAGTAGACCTCAGAGTGACTCTGCGTTTAGCCCTGGGGGGTGCGACCGTCTTACTTGTTATTAAAAACTCAGTTTTGGTAGGTTTTTTGTGCTCCCCGAACAACGCACGTTTGGTTTTGTTTAATAATATTTTTGTTTCTATTAAATCGTTCTGGGGAGCACTGAAATTGGTTAAAGGGCCATAGACAGTCACCCTCTCTTTAGAGTCTTCCCAAAACCCATGGGCTACCGGCTGTTCCGATGTGTCGATCGCCTCGCCACCGCTCCCACTGTTTGTAAACAAACCTTCGGTTGTCTCCGTAGTCCGAGCCACTGGGACCACCGGAGATTCCCGAAGATTGTCGGTACTTACTCCCTTCGGCGATGTCCGGGCTAGCCTATCTTGTCTGTTAGCCAAATCCCGGGGGGGGGGGGGGGGGGGGGGGGGTGGAGTCACATTCTTCAACGTCTACATCTATGTCACTACTAGTTTCTAACGGTGGAGTGGGATTGGTGGGTAGGGTGGTGGGTCCTGTCCTCCAAATGTTATCCCTGATGCTCTGGCTAAGCCCTAGCCCCTGGGTATAACAGCTATCAGTGACTATAGAATCCTGGGGGGGTGGGGGAAGGGCAACATCGACCTCTGAGTGTCTTTAGAGGAGTGGTGCATGTTTCAAGTAATACATCCACTTTGTGATTATCAGTTTCGTAAGGACGTAGCTGTAAAATGCTGCCAAGTTTGAGAAGGGGGAGGTCGGTGTCGGCACAGACAAAAGTACTACCGCCGGGCAGCCTACTAAACCAAAACACTGTCGTAGCTAAACCCAGATCGGTTACTACCTGAATTTGTTCAATGGATTCCTGAAAAAAGACATATTCATATGAGGTTGGGTTGCGACCAGCAAAGAACACACGTCTTAAACCTATCACCGGGGGGGGGGGGGGGGTGGGTTTGGGGGGTGGGGCCACATGAATTTTGCATTTTTTGATTTTACTATCATTGAGTTTAATACTATTTTCTTCTTCATTTAACACCTGAAATTTATTGTGAACTGAAATAGTATACTCACCCAATGATTCCGGTGAGGGTGTGGGGGGGGGGGGGGGGGGGGGGAGGAGCGAGCTCTTCTTTTCCTCTGTCCCTCTTGGAAGGCCGTCGGTGGAGGAAAGTCCTTTCTTCCGTTTGCCGGAACTGGTTCACACGGTGGCGGTGGTGTCGGTGATCTTGGTGATCCCAGCTCCTCCCCCATTGTTGTATCTGGTCGGGTGCTTACCACACCTTGAACATATTGAGACAAGTCAACACGGGGGGGGGGGACTGGGACTGTTTCGTCTTTATTGTTTTTAAATATACTTCTTCTGGGTCAGGGCGCTCTTCTGACTTGACCATGAAAACATGGTCATCGTCTGCAACTGAAGTTTCACCATCACTTATCAAAATAGACTCCACCCCCTCCCCCGGGGGGGGGGGGGAAAGTGAGCACGATGGCGACACGACCGACTCATCCAGTTCGGTATTAAAACCGGGGTGGTATGCTGCAGCCAGAACAGCACATAGCTGCTCTTGAAACTGTTTAGGTGTAGGCGCAGTGATGGCTTTGGCCGAGGGGGTAGAGTTATCTATGGGGGTGGGGCTCGAAATATTTTTACCGCTGGAGTCCACTCCGTCGGGATCCACCCAGCTCATGTCTGCTTTATCATCTGTGTTATCTGTATTTATGGATTGGTCCGGATTAAGTCTATCTATTTTTTCATTCTCGACATCAACAAAGGACCCAATACCGGAAATGTCATTCACACAGTAATGACCGGCCGCCATGTTGTCCTGTTGATATCTATGTTATTATTTATATTTTAGTTATTTAATTATTAGCACAAATATTGCACTTTATATGAAAATTTTAACACCAAATTACAGTTCCACTCACCAACAGTATTCCGCAATCAGCTGGCACTGACGCAAAACAATATTAAATAAACGCTAACACCTAGTATAATTGTAACTATGGTACACAATGGCGTCTTTGGGGAAGAAGGCAAGATGGCGGATCAATATATTTCTATGTTGATGTTTATGTCTTAATTATTTAATTATTAAAACAACTATAGTATTTAGATCAGTTTTTATTACACCAAAATTTAGCCCTATTTCTCAGTATTATTCCGCACTCAGCTGGCACTGGCGCAGAACAAAATTAAGTAGCTAATTATATTTAATAAAATAATAATATTAAGCAATGGCGTCTTTGGGCAAGAAGGCAAGATGGCGAAGCAAGATGGCGGTCAAACCTGAAAATGGCGGCATGTATACAAACGTAGAAAAAGGGTTATAGGGTCTGCTACAGCCTCCAAAATTGGCTGAAACTTACCAAACACACTCCGGAAGCCTGGCCGATACTAATACACTTATGCACAATGGCATTTACTATCAAATTACTCACTATTTCTTGTTTTTTTACACAGCCCAAAACATGTCACGACTTGCACAGCGCGGACCAAACCGACTGAAAATGCCAGATACAGAAGCCAGGCAAGCGAACACCCTGCACTTTTATACTGTCGGTGTTCATGTTGCACGTGCAGACAACGCACGTGCAGTGGTGACATGGTTTGCACGTGGCTGCGTTTTTGCGAATATTCACATTTTGGAACTTTATTGTACAGTAGCTGCGTTTTATCGAATGTAACCGTGGGAATGTGTTTGGGACATGCAATGACCTTATATTCACAAAGCATGAACCGGTAGGAAACATAAAATCGGAGTTATAACCCATTTGTACCCTTTTGCGTTTCTTTTTTTGAAGAGTATATGTATGTTTAAGTCAAAACCCGACATATAATACATACAATAGAGACATTCAAAATATAAAAATACATATATAGCCAGTACCAGGTCTGTCCACATCTGCATGTAAGTCAAACGTTGCCAAGCCTTAGAACCGCGTGGTTGTTGGACCGGTACGAATATGGTCGACTAACGATCGTTCTATTTTTGTGGAGCGTAGTTGGTCTGATTGGTAGCGTTCCGGCCCAACAATTGCGGGCGATTGGGTGCCACAGGTTCGGGTCTGGGTAACGGCATGAGGAAATTTGTGAAGGCAAGAAAGGATTTTAATATCCCCTGTGCCAGTGCGTCATTGAATATATGTATGTATGTTTAAGTCAAAACCCGACATACATACAATAGAAATATTCGAAATATAAAAATACATACATCTATACATAGCCAGTGTTAGAAATTCCCACTGTTTCGCGCACGTAAGCGGGATCGACCGCGTAGATTGTAGGCCCCATGCATATGTTTAGAGCATTCCTCCCAAGGATGACTCGATAGCTCAGAACGTATCGTGGCAAGTCTGCAAGTTGTGGGCGATTCGGTGCCACAGGTTCAAGTTCCAGCAACGGCATGAAACATTTTGTGAGACCAGAAAAGATTTAATTATCCCCTGCGCCAGTGCGTTAATATCTATGAATAATTATAATAGTCAACCTCGACATACATACAGTATATAGATATTCATACATCAATACATACTAGCCAGTGCCAGGTCTGCCCACTGTTTCATGTACGTAAGCGGGATCGACCGCGTAGATTGTAGGCCCCATGCATATAGATGAGTTAAAGAGAATCCTTTTTATGGATGCTTCAATAGCTCAGAGCGTATCGTGACAATTTGTGAGGCCAGAAAGGATTTATTTATGCATATGTTCGAGTATTCTTTTTAAAGGAAGGAAATGGTTTATTTAACGACACATTTTAGTTATGGTTATATGGCGTCGGTCTTTTTAAAGATGACTCGATAGCTCAGAACGTATCGTGGCAAGTCTGCAAGTTGCGGGCGAATCGGTGCCACAGCTTCAAGTCCCAGCAACGGCATGGGATAATGTGTGAGGCCAGAAAGAATTTAATTATCCCCTGTGCCAGTGCGTTAATATCTATGTATGTAACAGTCATCCTCGACATACATACAATATATAGATATCCATTCATACATAAATACATACTAGCCAGTGCCAGGTCTGCCCACTGTTTCATGCATGTAAGCGGGATCGATCGCGTAGCTTGTAGGCCCCATGCATATGTTTGACTTAAAGAGCATTATTTCTACCTCAATACATACATAAAGACACACACACACACACACACACACACACACACACACACATATTACAAATGATATTTGTACAAATCGACAGTGTTTGTTAAGTTTGAGCGCAAATGCGAACGATGTTCGTATAGATTGCAACAGACAAGAAAAAAAAAAAATCACCCACCCACAGAAATTCGAGGTACGTAAAAACAAAAAAACAAACCCCAAACAAATCCACTGTTTATCTGATGAATACAATGCGTTTATTGATTTTTGGTGGGGAACATATAATATCTTGCTCAGCTTATATATATATATATAAATAATATATATATATATATATATATATATATATATATATATATATATATATATATATATATATATATATATATATAGCTGTGGAAGATTACAATATAGGCCCAGATAATACATGTTAGTGTACACACAAGCTCAAGCTCGCACGCATGAACACACGCACAAACGTACAGACACACACATATGATCATGAAAATTACTGTCATAAATTATTTTTTCAGCGTCTCTCAGATGGGCAGGAAATGTGTAGAACTAAAACCAGACTCGCAGCAAACTCAGATTCTGATGTCCGCCTCTCAGCGACCCTTTAATTACTTTTACGTAAGTAAAGTTAATAATGATATTAAAATGAAGGAGAACGACATTTGATTGGACGATGCCGATGACCTGTAAAGTCGTTTGCATATCTCCTCGCTTTCGTGATCCAGACACAAAAACAACAGCACCTCCCTGAAAGTAAATATATATATGATTTTTTTTTTTTTTAGTCAAACTTGATTAATCGGCAACCTCTTTTAAACGATCACATTAAATATTCCAATAATTAATTATTTATTTATTTCAATTTCAATTATTAGTTTATCTTTATATTTATTTATTTACTGTTATTAGCATTTTTAAAAATAAAATTTAATTACACTCATAGGCAAATGTCTGTACATATATATATATATATATATATGTGTATGTATACTTTTTTCTTTCTTTATACTAAAAATGGCACTTTTGTATATTTTTCACCTACCTACCCATTCATCCACCCTTACCCGTAAATAAAATGTGTTGAGTGCGTCGTTAAATAAAACATTTCTCTCTCTCTCTCTCTCTCTCTCTCTCTCTCTCTCTCTCTCTCTCTCTCTCTCTCTCTCTCTCTCTCTCTCTCTCTCTCTTTTACCGGCCTTGGAAGCGTCGTGGTTAGGCGATCGGTCTACAGGCTGGTAGGTACTGGGTTCGGATCCCAGTCGAGGCATGGGATTTTTAATCCAGATACCGACTCCAAACCCTGAGTGAGTGCTCCGCAAGGCTCAATGGGTAGGTGTAAACCACTTGCACCGACCAGTGATCCATAACTGGTTCAACAAAGGCCATGGTTTGTGCTATCCTGCCTGTGGGAAGCGCAAATAAAAGATCCCTTGCTGCTAATCGGAAAGAGTAGCCCATGTAGTGGCGACAGCGGGTTTCCTCTCAAAATCTGTGTGGTCCTTAACCATATGTCTGACGCCATATAACCGTAAATAAAATGTGTTGAGTGCGTCGTTAAATAAAACATTTCTCTCTCTCTCTCTCTCTCTCTCTCTCTCTCTCTCTCTCTCTCTCTCTCTCTCTCTCTCTCTCTCTCTCTCTCTTGCTAGCTCCTGCCCTGGGGGGCGCACCCTCCGTATGTTTTTACGTACGTCGGTTCGTCTGTACAGTTCCAGGCTATGTTTCTCTGAGTCAGCTCAGATTTAAGAGTCAGTATTGAGTCGCTGAGACACGTCTCTCTGAAAAATACAGTGTAAAGAACTGTGCAAAAATACAAATATCACAGATAGATACTGACTTTTACTCAAAATTTTAATTGTATCCCGAAGAAAACAAGGGGATTTGTGCTGTATTGGCCATTCTCAAAGAGAATGTTACACCCCTGCATCATGGTGAGGATACACCACGCGCAGGGTAAAGCAGAGCCTTCTATATATAAATACCCTCAACTATGTTTGTTTTTCAACGTCCTGGTAGTGACAAACGTGTAGATTTCTACTCAATTTATAAAGCCATGTTCAACTTATAAAGTTTGTTTTGTTTAACGACACCACTAAAGCACATTGATTAATTAATCATCGGATATTGGATGTCAAACGTTTGGTAATTTTGACACGTAGTCATCAAAGGAATCCCGCTATATTTTTCCCAATCCAGCAAGAGATCTTTTATATGCACTTTCCCACAGAAAAGAAAGCACATACCACGGCCTTTGACCAGTTGTGGTGCACTGGTTGTAACGAAAGAAAAAAAAAACCAATTAGTTCAATGGATCCACCGAGGTGGTTCGATCCTGCGACGCAAGCTCCTCAAGCGAGCACTCATCCGACTGATATTCAACTTATAGTCATATTCAACGTATAAAGTCATATTCAACTTATAAAGCCATACTCAACTTATAGTCATACTCAACTTATAAAGACATACTCAACTTATAGTCATACTCAACTTATAAAGACATACTCAACTTATCAAGACATACTCAACTTATAAAACCATACTCAACTTATAGTCATACTCAACGTACAAAGCCATACTCAACTTATAAAGTCATACTCAACTTATAAAGCCATACTCGACTTACAAAGACATACTCAACTTATAAAGCCATACTCAACTTATAAAGCCATACTCAACTTATCAAGCCATACTCGATATACTTATAAAGCCATACTCAGCTTATAAAGCCATACTCAACTTATAGTCATACTCAACTTATAAAGCTATACTCGACTTATAAAGTCATACTCAACTTATAAAGCCATACTCAACTTATCTAGCCATACTCGATTTATAAAACCATATTCAACTTAAAAAGCCATATTAACTTATAAAGCCATACTCAGCTTATAAAGCCATACTCAACTTATAGTCATACCCAACGTATAAAGCTATACTCGACTTATAAAGTCATACTCAACTTATAAAGCCATACTCAACTTATCTAGCCATACTCGATTTATAAAAGCATATTCAACTTAAAAAGCTATACTCAACTTATAAAGCTATACTCAACTTAAAAAGCCATACTCAACTTAAAAAGCTATACTCAACTTATAAAGCCATACTCAACTTAAAAAGCTATACTCAACTTATGAAGCCATACTCAACTTAAAAAAGCAATTAGAGCCTTACATGCTCCAGTACTTTCTCTTCTGTCGTCACTATACTGACAAATATTAACGTTTCTAAATCCAGGTTCTAACAAGAGTCAAAACATCTACTTCTCGATACTAACAAATTAACATTCGTGTCCTAACAAAATATTAAAATGTGGACATCCTGGTATATACAAAATGTTTAAATCACAGACTAACAAAGTTGTAAAATATTAATTCACAGACAAATGGTTGTTATATTATATAAATGTGTGACAATAGAAAACTTCTTACTTCGTGTTTTGTCCTGGTATTGTAACCATCCAGATGTTCAGTTTAGACAGCTTTGATGGATTTATATGCGGAACTTCCCATTTTGCTAAAAATCTGTGAAAAGAAAAAGCTGTAGTAGTCTAATAATGTTGTAGGCCTACAGCGTTCATCAATGTCCTCGCTAACAACAAATAAAAAGGGCGCTGCGCCCTACCACCGTTTAGTGCCGCCCTACCACCATTTATTGTCGTCCTACCACCATTTATTGTCGCCCATCCACCATTTATTGTCGCGCTACCACCATTTATTGCCGCCATGTTTCTGCTTATCACCAACCTGCCCTAGTTCAACACTGGCGCTCATCAAGGTTTAAAGCTGCAAGTTTTCCAGTGGCGGATCCAGAAAATCCATTGGGGGGGGGGGGGGGGGCAATGACATGAGGCGGTATGCCAATGGCACTTTGGGGGAGGTTTGGATGGGATCGTAAAAAAAAAGAAAATTAATATATAGTAAAATTATAACTGTCGCCAAATTGAGGGTGGGCCGGGCCCGGGATGCAGATGATTCGTCCTCTGGACGTTTCGTCCACAGACGATTCGTCCACTAAACATTCGTCTACTGTTGAACTCGAGACGATTCGTTCACACCCCAAAATTGTTCTTGGACAATTCGTCCAATTTTTTTTATTAGTTATTTACCGTATATTTCGTCCACGTACTTTTCATTTTAGTGGAATATCGACACAGAGAATTGCCAGAGAAGTGCAGATTGTAACCTAACCTAACAGCTTTGCCATGCCTATATCTCTGACATCGCCAGTGGCTTTGCCTGCGGCACAAGGGGGATTACCATGTATGATGGGGACATTTTGATAGACATAGTCTATTATAGTTATAATATAGTAATAATAATAAGGGAATGGGACAATTAAAGTAAATTTATGATTATGTATTTACAAATTTATTTATGACGCTATTTTTTAACGAGCTCTCAAAATTAATATTATATAGTTTGTGGAGAGTATAACTGAAGAGTTGAAGAGAGGATTCATGGCTGTACAAAGAGGTAAATGGTTGAAAAGCAGATGAGTAGAGGTTAGGTGCAGATTGTAATAATGTATACGGTATCTATTGAAAGATGTTTTGTTACGAGTAAAGATAATCTCGACGATTCGACTTGTCTGGTATAGCCTATTGTTTCTTTTTACCCATTCCGTTTACACCTGGCCTCTATAGTGAAGTAATTAACAATACATGCTCAACACTATTAATGCGGTTTCACAGTTTCATTCAGTTTGCACCTAAAACAAATCGACTTAATTTAAGTTGATAGTGCCACTAAAATTTAGTTTGTTTCATATACTAGTAGTTTACCACAAAACGAAAATAATTAACCATTTCAGTGGCTAAGAAATAACATTTTACGTTTTTGGTCTACATGTTGTAATGGAGTGAACGAATTGTCTGAGGTGGGTGGATGAATTGTACGTGGACGAATTGTACGGTGGACGAACCATCTGGAAAGCACGGGCCCCTGCCCCCCCTCCCCCCCCCCCTAGATCCGACTCTGTTTTTCATTACATTTTATTAAATGCCAACTACAAACACAAGTACGGTTTGAATAAAGTCGGCTGTAGTATATGTATGTGTGGAACACGCTGAGAAATGATCGGCAATCCAAATAAACGTATTCGTATTCGTATTCGTATTAGTATTCGCCGCCATTGGTTATGGTGAACTGCCTTAAGACAGTACACAAGTCTGTCGTCATTAAGGAAATATACACAGATCACAGTACTCGTATATATAGGATATATATATATATATATATTATATATATATATATATATATATATATATATATATATATATACACACACACACACACACACACACACATACACACACAACACAAAGGTTGTTTTTAAAGTTTCCTTTGTTTAATGACACCACTAGAGCACACTGAATTATTAATAATCGGCTGTTAGATGTTAAAAACTATTGGTAATTTTGACATTAATATGTGATATTATACATGTGTTTGTGTATATATATATATATTATTATATATATATATATATATTTATATATATATATATATATATATATATATATATATTATGAGTTTTTTAAAGGGTCAGACCCTAGTTTGTAAACACTACAGTATATTTTTCACTATTAGAGCCGTTTATAATCACTGAAATCAAACATTACTTATATTTTATTCTTTAGATTATCCATTTCCATAGAAACGAAATGTTTCTGGTCATCCTGGTGTTTGTAGTACCAAAAAAAATGCATTTTTCATATTTTTAAAACGCACGTGCGTCTGAGAAGTAGCGGTTTATTGATTCGAGTTGTAGTCTATTTTTAAGAGCTATTTTCTGGAGTGTTCACGTCACATACACTTCTTTCACTCTATTTGTAACTTTATCCAAATGAGTTACAGGTTTATAAATTAACTAAACTTACGTGTCCATTTTTACGGGTTAAAACTAGGGTCTGCGTCTTTAAAAGAAGATAGATAAGGGTAATTCTACAGAAAGTGTCACTTTTATGTCCCTGCTCAATTTCTTTTTCTTTTTCTTTTTTATACAGAAAACTAAAGTTGTTGTCTGTAACGATACCTTATTAATAATATCATCCTGTCATAGCATTTTTTTCTCTCTGGTAATCAGCTTTGATAGAGATTTTATTCGAGATTAGTATAAAAAGTCATTGGTGTTACCTGTCCCAAGTACAACATTATACATAACA
Organism: Gigantopelta aegis; assembly: GCF_016097555.1. Classification (NCBI taxonomy): domain Eukaryota; kingdom Metazoa; phylum Mollusca; class Gastropoda; order Neomphalida; family Peltospiridae; genus Gigantopelta; species Gigantopelta aegis. The sequence goes on from NC_054699.1 coordinate 30,683,244, forward strand.
TGCACTGTTAAAATATATAACAGAAGACATAACACTGGATACCTTTAATGTAATACGTACTGATAGCGGACTTACTCACTAAAGAAGGAATCTTGTAAATATTTTCCGCATTCAAAAGATGGTGGGTGTGACGGAACATGCTCTTAATTTCTTTTCGCCTGTGGCGATATTAATTGTTTTAGAAGGCCGTGTGCAGTTCCAAATTGCACTTAGCCAGTTGGGCAACTTGTTACGTAATACTTCTGCGCGACGGTCCTCGAGCTTTTCTAATACACATCCAGAGCAGGTGTGGAGGCCATGTGGCTAGTAGTTGCGTAATATCTCCGGTAGTGCTGTTTATGGCCAGGGGATTGCTCGCGGAATGGCGACAGCCAGTCTGACGATCAGAGAAAAACATACCAACTCTGGTCGTGGTGGAAATTCACATGATAAGATTCGGTGCCGCGATGTACCCCCAGGCGATATTCGATTTATAATAAATAGCTAGAATTTTAGAGTTATGAGGAGAAGCAAAAAGGACGGCTCCCAAGGAACGTTAGTCCGTTTGGACTTTGGTAACTATATATTCGCTCTGTTGCTTAATAACCTGATGTGATTGATGTGACTTTAAATATTTTAATACTGTATTATACCAATATTCTTTAGACAGTGTCTTCGTTCGGTCATCTGACGAAGTAAATCGTAGTCTTCTGTTCTATCTTATACCGAGTATTTGGTACTATAAAGTTAGCCAGTCATCCTAGAGGGACCTAGGTAAACTGTAGGTTATTGTCTTTATTGTGATAGGTACCAGTATTAATTCTGTATTTACAAGGTTATTGAATGAGTAGTTAGGGGTAATTAAAAATTAACCAGTTAGGGAATAGTGTTGTAATTCCTTTTATTAATTTAAGTTCCCCTGGAAGCGTTTCTCCATTATCGCACGTGTGTGTGTGTTAGCGTTTCTCAATTATCACACGTGTTTGGGTGTTGTGTCACGGTGAAGTGATTAGCATATTGTGTAAACTAGACACCTAGAGATTAACTAATTAAGTGATCAGTTCTGGGTTGTTATTATTTGTTGTTATTAATTAACTACTGCGGCAGTACATTTGTCAGCGTAGGTTAATACAGATTCCAAAGTGTATTGTGTTTTTGTTGTGTTTTCTAGTGAACTAAACGTGCTATAATAATATATACTTTATATAAGATCGTATCTCTGATCATACCTAGACGAGCCAACGCGGGTATATACTGCCTGTTACAGAGAGATCTAATAGATATACAGGTTTAGGAAAGATATTTGGATAATCGTGTTTTATTCAGTTACGGGTATTATAGAATCCCCGTGACAGTGGGCAATACCGGGTATAAGCTTGTCCCTGGAGTTTTATGTCATTGGTGTTACTGTATATACTTATGAGAAAACAAAAGAAATTAAATGCTCTCTGGATGAAACATTCCACCGGTAGATATCGGCCATCAAACTTATTTGTCAAAAACAGCAGACATATAAACAGATGTGAATAGTTTTCTTTAAATGTCATAAATGTGTTGTCAAAATATAAAAGTATGTGTATTCACTGTCATTGGTGTTACAATCGTATTTATGTAATGGTTAATAATTTTAAGAAACTTTTTGTATAGACATCGTATGTCTGCTACAACATGCACTTTTTCAGTTTTCTCAACCGATGACTATTAGTAACACCAATGACAAATAGACACTCAATACGTACGAACTATTAGGGTATGCTGGACTCAGTGACGCGTTTATCATCACGGTTGCTTCACCGCTGGCTTCGTTGGCGAACTGAAAAAACAAAAAACCCAAGAAGAAGAAAAGTGATCAAGAAGTCAGCAGTATACATATATATGGATAAGTTAAATAAAATCGTTAATTAATATGTCGCAGATGGCCACAAATCGTCGCAGACCTATGACAAGTTTTATAAGAACATAACTGTGTGATATTTGCCTCTGGTCTAATGCATACTGCGAAGTCGTATAGAATTTATGGCAACCAGACTTAACATATGAAGACTTTTATAAACCTGTCCATGTAACTATCTCTCTCTCTCTCTCTCTCTCTCTCTCTCTCTCTCTCTCTCTCTCTCTCTCTCTCTCTCTCTCTCTCTCTCTCTCTCTCTCTCTCTCTCTCTTTCCTCCTCACTACTTCTTTATGTCACTCGTTACTGTTTCAATTCTGTGTGCCTTTTTCCTCTCTGTTTGTCTGTCTGTCTCTTCGTTCGTCCGTCTCTCACTCTGTCTCTATTTTCAGTATATGTATAAATCCTACTATTAAATGAGTTATTTACATGTTTCGACGCACTGGCCCAGAACGAGTACTCTGCGTTCCACGGACACGTGGACGTGTTGCTGAAGCCGGGGCAGTTCGACCCGTAAATCAGGCCAGGAGGGGCAGACTGGGCACAGAACCGAAGACCGTTTATCAGATAACCTGCAAATACAGACCACTTTATAACTACACATTTCATTTTTAAAGTCGCAGACCCTAGTTTCAACCGTGAAAATGGACACTAAGTTTGGTTAATCTACAAACCTGGATAAAGTTACAATACAGTGATACAAGAGTCTGTGACGTTGATACGAGGAAATATCCATTAAAAGTCAACTATAGAGCTCGTCTCTATAACGGTTACCTCTCAGAGAGACGTGCATTTTAAAAATTATGAAAAATAAATTTTGTGGTTTTAGAAACACCTTGATGACCAGAAACACTTTGGATGTATGGAAATGGATAATTTAGCCAATAAAATCTAAGTAATGTCTGATTTCAATTACCCCCCCCCCCCCCAAAAAAAAAAAAAAAAAAAAAAAAAAAAAGGGTCTAATAGCCTAGTGAAAAATATGCCATAGTGTTTTTAAAATAGGTTATGTCGCTTTAAGTTCTTATCGTGTGAACTTGTTCGCAAGAAGGAGACAAGATCTAGCTCGCCTGAAGTGCGTGAGTCGAATTTGATAGGGTCAAAGTTCAAAGAGAGCATTAAATACTACCAACAGGCGCGTATGCAGGGAGAGGGTTTTGGGGGGTCGAATCCCCCCAACTGGATTAAATTTTCCTTTTTTAAAATACATTTTCCGAGGGAGCATGACTCGCCCCACCCCTTAAACTTCGATCACAACAATCTAGCCCCCTCCCTCCCCAACGCTAAAAAACCTGCACACACGCTTAATAACTGGCAAAAAAAATCGTTTCATCTGGTCAGTAAATTCACATAAGTTGAATTAATATCGTAGTAGTTAAGTCACGTTACAAATGTAGTCTACGGGATTTAATTTGGTGATTGTATAGAGTAATAGAAAAACATGCGGGCACGTTAAAGTTTGTGTTGTTTAAAGACACCACTAGAGCACATTGATTTATTTAATCATTGGCTATTGGATGTCAAACATTTGGTAATTTTGACATATAGTCTCAGAGAGGAAAACCACTACATATTTCCATTAGTAGCAAGAAATCTTTCATATGCACCATCCCACAGATATGATAGCAAATACCACGGCCTTTAATATACCAGTCGTGGTGCACGAGAAATAGCCCAATTGGCCCACCGACGGGGATAGATCCCAAACCGACCGCGCATCAAGTGAGCGCTTTACCACTGGGCTACGTCCCGCCTCCATAGAGTAATATAGAAACACGCACGTTAATGGAAGTTAATTACCAGTCATGGTGTTTTCTAAACTTTTCAACCGGGAGCCTCCCTGAGTCCACTTGCTTACGACATTATACACTCCATTCCAGAATAATCTCTAAACAAAGAGAAACAATTAATTAATTTTAAAAAAAATTAAAATTTTAATCGAATTTGACTAGCTGAAATTACCTTAAATTTAAACTTACATAAACTTTAACGTTTAATCAACTTAATTTAATTTTTTTAAACTTTATTTAACTTCATTTAATGTCGTTTTTAAAAATTAAATTAAATTAAATTAACAACAATATATACAACTTCTGTATGTTATAGTGTTTTCCCATGCCTATAATGCCATCTTGCCTTAATCAGCACCATGTTGCCCTGAGATTAAACAAGCCTTTTAAAATAATTAATTCTAAAATTGCCTTTATAAAACACTCAGAAAATGTATTATTAATATTAAAATATACCTGTTATGTATTTAACCCATTCATTTATTAAAGCAAGCACATTAATTACATTTATTTTTATTTCAATTAATTTTGTGTCTTTAATGAGAAGAAAAAGTGCCCTGAAAATGTTAAAAATGCCTCAAAGTGTTTTAATCTACCATGCCTTACCAAATGTTTATGGAAAACACTATGTTAGTTAGTTTATTATAATATTAAGGCGATACTGTCGACCAGATAATAAATACATATGTTAATGATTACCTTATTTGGAATGGCGTCATGATGCGTCATTCGAAAAAAATTGTCAAAACTACCCAAGGAGACGTTGCATTCCGGTTTGTGACTAAAAGACTTAATAAACGTTTCAGTCACTTCGCTGCAATTTCTCTTTATGGATGTCCTGCAATTACAAACAATAAGGAAGGGAATGTTTTATTTAACGACGCACTCAACACATTTTATTTACGGTTATATGGCGTCGGACATATGGTTAAGGACCCAACAGATATATAGAGAGGAAACCCACTGTCGCCACTTCACGGGCTACTCTTTCCGATAAGCAGCAAGGGATATTTTATATGCACCATCCCACAGACAGGGTAGCACATACCACGGCCTTTGATATACCAATCGTGTTGCACTGGCTGGAACGAGAAAAATGCCCAATGGGTCCACCGACGGGGATCGATCGCACACCGACCGCGCATCGAGCGAGCGCTGTACCACTGGGCTACGTCCTGCCCCACAAACAATAATATGGCTAATTGTTGTTTGGCTTGACTTGAAGAATTTTACATACTCATATACCACGAAGGTTTCGAGCATGTTGTTTGGAAAACTATTCTTCACTCCATGGCACCGGCTCTCACTCCCTCCCCTTCTCTCTCTCTCTCTCTCTCTCTCTCTCTCTCTCTCTCTATCTCTTCTCTCTCTCTCTCTCTCTCTCCTCCCTCACCTCCCTCTCCCCCTCCCTACTCCCCCTCCCTCTCTCTCTATCTCTCTCCCTCCCTCCCTCCCCCCCCTCCCTCCCTCCCCTCCCTCTCTCCCTCCTCTCTCTCTCTCTCTCTCTCTCTCTCTCTCTCTCTCTCTCTCTCTCTCTCTCTCTCTCTCTCTCTCTCTCTCTCTCTCTCTCTCTCTCTCTCCTCCCTCTCTCTCTCTCTCTCTCTCTCTCTCTCTCTCTCTCTCTCTCTCTCTCTCCCCCTCCCTCCCTCTCTCTCTCTCTCTCTCTCTATCTCTCTCTCTCTAGGTCTCTCTCTCTCTCTCTCTCTCTCTCTCTCTCTCTCTCCCTACCTCCCTCCCTCCTCCCTCCTCTTCATCCCTCTCCTCTCTCTCCCTCTCTCCCTCCCTCCCTCCCTCCCTTCCCCCTCCCTCCCTCTCTCTCTCTCTCTCTCTCTCTCCCTCCCTCCCTCCCTACCCTCCCTCCCTCCCTCCCTCCCTCTCTCTCTCTCTCTCTCTCTCTCTCTCTCTCTCTCTCTCTCTCTCTCTCTCTCTCTCTCTCTCTCTCTCTGTGTGTGTGTCTCCTCTCTCTGTCTCTCTCCCTCTCCCCCTACAGGCTGGTAGGTACTGGGTTCGGATGCCAGTCGAGGCATGGGATTTTTAATCCAGATACTGACTCCAAACCCTGAGTGAGTGCTCCGCAAGGCTCAATGGGTAGGCGTAAACCACTTGCACCGACCA